>NC_057799.1:14564510-14575427 GCF_018294505.1 Triticum aestivum
CTGGCTATGTTGGTCAGCTGAAATAAAATGTTTACATTGTGCATTTTTTGCTTTAAGTCTATAGATTGTACTCCCAATTGTTGTTGGATATATGCTAGCAAATGAGATGATAGTATTTGCCTCGAGATAAACATATTCTACACTTGTTCTTATAGTTTGAGGGCATACGTCCTTGTCGCTGCAAGTGTATTTTCAGTAGACGTTCTGCTTGTTTTCCTCAGTGCCCTATCCATACTTTCGATCATATTATTGTTTACCCTCTTTTTTTGTTCTCGTTTTCTATGGCATTATTGTTTTTATCGGATAATCTTTTGACCTAGCACCTACCAAATTGTTGTTGAACAAATCAGTTTTTTGTGCTAATTTTGTCCCCTCTGTGAACAACCTGATATGATACAATAACATGATTATGTGGCACATCACTTCATCTCACTGTAAACCTGCTATCCCAGAAGCATCTATAGTCTGTAAGATATACGTATACAGTTTACACTCTTTCAGGTAAAATACAGACCACTAAAATCACAGTTACAGAGCAGCTAGTTGTGGCAAATGTACTGGTGAATAAATCAGTGTATCCCACCTTATGAGGCCATATGCTGTTTTATTATTATTATTCCCCAAATTAAACCACAATCAACATACCACGTGACACATATGGTAAGCAATCCAAACAATTTTAGAAAACCACAAACAACATAGGGCTCTCCTCTCCCTAACCAGAAGCAGCAGAGTGCAAAGGAGAACAGAACAAATAACAAATGACTCTTGCTCAAAACACAAGCCCGGAGCCCTGGAGCTTCTCCTCGACGATGCGATCGAGCTTCACCCCCATCTCGCGGTTCATGTGGTTCGCCCAGTCCCCTACCTCGCCCTTCCTATAGAACACGGAGTTATCAACGTGAACTCTATTCCCGTGGCTGACGCCGCCGACCTGGTTCACCTCTAGGCCGGTGAGCGTCTCGAAGCTGCACATCCTCGCCACCTCCTCCGCGACGCCGGAGCCCTCCTCGTCCTCGGTCAGCGGGACGCCGAGGAAGCTCGCGAGCCTCCTCACGACCCGCGCCGGGTCCAGCTTGATCTCCTCGTACTTGAGGAAGAGGACGGTGTCCGGTCTCGCCAAGCTCTCCTTCCAGTACTCGAGGCAGTGGTCCCAGAAGGGGCCGTAGGGCGAGAACCCCTCGCAGAACAAGCCGAAGGCGTCGTCCATTGACAGGCCGGCTCCGCCGCCCCGCGCCGCCAGCTTGTTCTCGAAGTGCAGCCTGGAGACGAGCGTGTCCTTGGGGTCCCGGCACAGGTACACGACCCGGCAACCCAGCGACCGTGTCTCCGGCGGGAGCAGCGACATGGGCATGTGCGTGGCGAGGAGCCTTGTGGACGGGAGCGCGCCGAGGTTAATGTGATCGTCCCCTCCGGTAGCACCAGGGATTTCGATGAATGGCACGAGGTGCTGTGCGTGGCGGGTGAGGAGCGGGTGGTCGGTGGCGCCGAGGCCGTGGCAGGACCGGTTGGCGATGGTGAAGGCAAGGGCCTTAAGCCAGGTGGTGCCGCACTTGGGCTGCGTGGCGAGGACGACGTCGTCTGCGCGGGGCAGGAAGGCCCGTCTGGTGCGCAGGACCCCCTCCAGCATCCTCGGCTTGAACCAGTAGCCCTTGTACTGGATGAGCGGCTGCGGCCACCCCTCCCTTGACGGGAGCGAGGATATGAAGTCGTTGAGGCTCTCTTCGGATAGGGCGTCTTCCGGTGAGCTCTCGGTGGCGGTGGCGCTCTCTGGTGTACTCATCGGTGGAGCTGGTGCTGCCGGTTGGGCCATGGCTGGTGTGGGAGGGGAGGCGATCGAGGCGAAGCTGGCCGTCTTGGCTATGATTTGAATGGGTATCGAAGAAGCTGGTTGCTGCGGTGACCACATCGAGCCGTAATAGTTTATGGAGGGAGCAGCATCTCGTGGCGCCGAAACTAATTACAAATTAAGAACACGTCCGCATCCGGGACTCACTTTAATTCTGACGCATGCATGGCTCCAACGACTCGCACTAATCACATCGTGCACTCCAAAGTGACATGTCCATTGAGATTCACCGAAAATAATGCTACTGTATCCCAAACAAAACATACCATCTCCCTCCTTGAAAGAGTGTACTTTCAACTTTGTTAGATAGTCTATGTTTAATAATATTTATTCAATGATACACCAACATTTATGCCATCAAATTAGTAGCATTAGATTCAAGATAAAATATATTTTCATTATATAGCTATTTGGTTTCACAAACATTGATATATTTTCGCATAAACTCAGTCAAACTTTAAGATAGTTTGATTCTCCAACAAAGTTGAAAGTACACTCTTTCAAAGACGGAGGGAGTACATCCAAGTACATCTACTAGCTACAAAGCATAATTGGACTGAATACTAGGAGGATGCAACAAACCAGTACAAAGGTTTCAAGTATATAAAGTTTCAAGAAGATATTATGAAGGATGAATCATACCATTCTCCGGCCATGCAAATGGAATGGAATAATACATCTCATCTTCATCAATCTTACCGCATCTCAATGAACGGAGGTCGAACAAATGTTCTCTCGGAAATGATGCGGAGTAATTCGTGTGCGGTTGTTGTCTTTGCCTTGGTCGCTTTCCACAAAATCCTAGAAGCATGCCATCAATGTTGTAGTGCAGAACACGCCCATAAAGCTCGATCAGCAACTCACGCTCTTTGTTGTGGCTGACACATCCGATGTCTACAAATCAATCCGAGACCTTAAGGCCAAACCTTTGCCTCGTAATCCCACATCACAAAAGCATCTACAAAATGATGCCATCAGAACCACCACACGTCACAAGCGCGTTATCCATCTTCACTAGTGATGTCTGAAGATAACGTAGGGTTGGACAACGCATCCATGAGAATGTCTCCGCCACGGTGTTGAATACTATTGTGTTGCTGAAAGCATTATAGTGGTGCACGGACCCCCAATGTTACCTGCCACAGTGGGACACATGTGCATTAGAAGAGCAGCTGGGGCGACCCCTCCCTTGATGGGAGAGTGGATACGAAGCCCTTAAGGGTCTCTTCGGATAGGGCGTCTAACGGTGAGCTCTCGGTGTCGGTGGCGCTCTCTGGTGAGCTCATCGTTGGAGCTGCTGCCACCGGATGAGCCATGACTGGTGTGGGAGGGGAGGCGAAGCTGGCCGTCTTGTGGCTATGAATGGGTATTCAAGAAGTCGGTTGGTGCGATGATGACATGGAGCCGTTATATTTAATGGAGGGAGCAGGATCGCGTGGCGCCTAAACTAATTTGGAATTTATAACACGACGCATCCGAGCAAATGGAGAGATGCCTCACTCGAGATTCCCTCTCCCTGCACATATAAAAATGACGCACAACAATCATGCATGGCCCCAAGCCTCCAACGACTCGCACAGATTGTCCCTTGAGATTGCACAGAAATAACGCTTATGTATCCCAATCAAAATATATATCCAAGTACATCTACTAGTTACGTACATAGCATAATTGAACTGAACATTAGAAGGATGCAACAAACCAGGACATAGATTTCAGGATATTACATGGGAGGGATCATATCATCGTACGACCATGCTTATGGAATAACACATCACATCTTCATCAATCTTGTTGCATCTAAAAGAACGAAGGTCGAACAAATGTTCTCTTGGAGATGATGTAGAGTAATTCGTGTGTTGTTCTTGTCTTGGTCTTGGTCGCATTCCACAAAATCCTAGAAGCTTGCAAACAATGTTGTAGTGCAGATTAGCAACTCACACTTGTTGAGAATAGCAATCATGCTTATACGTCCCACATTTAAATCAAGTAGTGGTGACACCTCCGATCCCGGCTAATCAATCCGAGACCTTAAGACTCAAACCTCTACCTCGTCATCCCACATCACAAAAGCATCTACAAAATAATGTCATGAGAACCGCCACACGTCACAAGCGCATTATCCATCTCCACTAGTGATGTCTAAAGATAAAGTAGGGTTGGACAACACATCCATCAGAATGTCTCAGCCACAGTGTTGAATACGGTTGTGTTGCTGGATAAATTATAGTGGTGCACTAACCCCCATTGTTGCCTACCACGGTGGGACACAGGTAGAAGAGCAGGTAAGTCCATCTAGTGAATGCTCCATTGGCAGTTGTCCACCCTGAAAAGGAGGTGCTTCAGCCACACCTTCGAGTATAGCTATAAGGCTGAGGCGCAGACGTGCTGACGTGCTGCGGCGGCGTCGTCGAGCCAGGATGTGCAGACGTGCTGTGGCGCCAGGATGCGCCAGGATATAAGGCTGAGGCCCGTGTCGGATATAACATGCACTAGATATCCATATCGATGTGATGCAGACGTGCTTGATAATAAAACAAGCATTCTTTCCTCTTCTAAGTGAGGTTATAGTTTATGTTTATGTGTCCAAGGTTTATCATCCGGTAATCCATAGCACTGACCATACAAATTCCATGTTTGACCATAATTTTCTACTACCGTAAGTTATTGTGCAAATATAGAACACCATAATCATTTCATAAGCACATTTGTTTAAGATGGCAACATTATGCAGGGTGGAGCATGATGAGAATGAAATATTGACCAAGCTATATATAGGAAGAGTTGAGAAGCTGAGAGTTGAGGCACCAAGAGGTGATGAAAAGGATATTTATGACAATATAGAGTCGCTTGCGAACATAAGCTGACCGCAGAATAGAGGATGTTGTGATGACATGCCTGAAAGATGATATTTGTCTCAAGTCATAGGTCATATGCGGTGTACATGATGTTTGATCAATGTTTCTACGTCTATGTTTGGTGTTCCGTGGTGGCCGAAAGAAATTGGAGAAGGGTGCATGATCTTGTTGTAGGTCCAGTTCTCATCATTCTTATGAGAGTCGTCTCACCTTTAGTGTGTTTCTTGGTGTTCTTGGTTGAAGCTTCAGCTTCATGGAGGATGAGAAAAAAATGTTTAGTCGTTTTGAGCAATTCTGGCAAGCCTATATACTCTAGGTAAACCACTCCCGCAAGATGAATTCATGAGAGTTTACCACGAATTTCGTGCATTCTTAGGCAAAATCATAGCATTGAATTTCCTTCATCTTATTAAACTCCCGTGTATGGAGGCGAGCACAAGCTATATTCGTTGTTGAGTTGTAAGCAATATTTTCTTACACCGTTCGCTTTTGCTAATTACACTTGGTTAGATTTTGCAAGCCGTCACTTTCCCGTGGGTTGTGCTGCCCTTCTCCTTTTTTCTGCATTTCTATGTGGGTTGTGCTGCCCTTCTCCTTTTTTCTGCATTTCTATGTTGAAACCATCTTTCACCCAGTAATGGTTGACTTGCCTTTTGAAACATACTGCCTTGGTGTATTTTCTGCTTTCTAAATTTATATCACCTCTTTCAGTACTACTTACTGACACAGAAAAGTGTTCTTGTTTACAATTCAGTGTGTTTCAATTTTTTCTCTCTTTTACTTTGTAGGCTGATTGGTGCAGATGATGTACGATGTGCCTGAGGGGATTGAGTAATGCAAGCGAACCTTATGTCTTAAAAAATGGGAGGGTGCAAAGTGTAGCCGAGGAAGGCGGCACACACACACACACACAAACGCGCACACACACACACACACACACACACACACACATACCCGCCCGCCCGCACGCACACACGCACATCATGACGCAAAATTGCGGAGTTCAAGGACATATGATGTTGCTTCATCATGACATTGACATGTTAAACTGAAGGCGCTGCAAAACTCTAAATATATGGGAGATATGAGAAATGGGAGAAAAATATTGGCACTTGTACGACACAGTTAGAAACCGTAGAAAAGGTGACAGTGCTATGTACTCCACCTGTCGAGAATATCGACGGTGTTTCTGATAACCAGGCAATCAGGCCATAAGGCTGTAACAAACAAAGCGCGCTCAGGGAACTTATGCTATATTACTGACGAAGTGTAAGAAGCATCTTTGAAAAAAATAGTACCCCCACTGATACCTTTCTTCGGTTGCTTATTGTTACTATGAGACTTGTGCAATAGATTTTTTGTACTCATGAGTTCCGTTGTGTGTCGACCATGATTGAAAACAATAAGAGTGCTAGCTTTCGATTTCACCCAGTCTGAGGTCCGAGCTCGGATGACCCGATCGTGACAATCGCAGAGGTGCTCCCTTTACTCCCTAGCCGAACAATCGGGAACGTAGGGGTAAACACAGGAGCAAGGCAACCCAGCTTGCGGAACACTTAAGTCAACAGGGTGCATATTGTGGCGTAATACAACGAAGCCATACAAATATAATCATATGCAAGAGGAAAGGCTTCATAAAGGAAGCCCCCAAGTAAACGGGGTATTTGAATTTGTGTGTCACAAACAAACTTTTGACAAAGAAGTTTTTTCACAAACAACTTTTTGCCAAAAAATTATAATGCTTGGTCGATCCGAACAAAATTTAAAACTAAAATCTTTGAGCATGAAAGCGACTTAGCTGGTTAATGTGCTCGGTGTTGATGACGCGATTCGGGCTTGTGGCGGGACGAAGACGCCCATTGATCTGTGACAGATCCGACAAGGTTCGTAGTCCTCGGCATGGCTGAGGTTCCAACCCCCAAGCCCGAGGTGTCCGAGCAAGGAGTTCGGCACTCCGGAGTAGTGACACGGCTCGGCCGATGTGGTAAGGCGAAGCCCCCAGTCTAGCCGAGCTGGCGGAGTTGGTCGGTAAGGTGACAATGAAGCCCCCACGCCAGTCAACCTGTTCGGCATGGTAGACGTCAGTTTGACGAAGCGACGACGCTGCGCGGTCGATGTGGTGAGATGAAGTTCTCGGTCCAGTTAACATGGCGAAGCTGTGATCGGCGGATGCCGAAGTCTAATGCAGGTCGGCTGGTGATGCCGAAGTGATCGCGTAATGCAGTCAAAATCGATTACCTGCACACATAAAACTGCGGTCCAAATAATATATATATATATACATATATATATACATATATATAAACATATATATAAACACTATACTGATCACGGGATCAGAATAATATTCTGATCACAACCTGAACTGCCTGAGTAACGCGCCTGAACTTCCCTCTGTACGAACCCGACCTTCGGGCTATCTTCGCAACCGTGTCTCCCCGCGCGAATTATTGTGGTTAGTTGTGTTCTATATGATGTTAGTGTAATCTAGAAACTTTTTTAGCAACTAAATACCCGTTTTAAATAGGAATCTCGTCGTTGGCGGATTTTGCTCTCGGCATTTTACTTGAACTTCACTCTGTTTGTCACGTATTTTTTTGCTCGTAACTCTCCATCCACTCACCGGAACACTCACTGGAATTGAGCAAGTGATATATCGGTGGAAAGCTGCTGTAAACACGCAACTTTCCCGTGTTGATCGTTTTTTCATACTTGCGATGATTTTGAAAGTTTTTCATCTAAAATTCATTCATTGTAGTTGAACTTCTGCTGTTTCCACGTTGAACTTCTGTCACGTATTTTCGTTTGTAATTTTCTCATCCATTCGTCCGTGTTACACAAATGATATTCCTTTCGTACAAACCTCTCTCACAATAATTTTTTTAACTTTCTCCGACGAAGGACTTGAACTTATAAGAACAAAACTTTTAGACTTTGCTTTCTTTTTTTAATACAAAATGCACACCGTGTAGTACGTGAACTTCTGGCAGTTATCAATCTGAACTTCTCTCGGTTACGTGAAAATATCTGAGTTTTTTTAATGAATTTTTAATTTGTTTTTCTTAATCCCTTTTTATGAATTTTGAAGCGCTCTATTTTTAAAAGTTGAACTTCTTGTTATTTTATTTTTGAACTTCTTGTTTCCATTCTTTAAGAACGAGGAAAATCTGAGTTTTCTATAATCATCGAACTTCTCCATCTTCTTAATATGGACTTCCTAAATTTATTTCTTAATCTTTTTTTATGAAATTTTGAAGCGTTCTATTTTTAAAAGTTGAACTTCTTGTTTTTTATTTTTTGAAATTCTTGTTTCCATTCTTTAATAATGTGGAAAATCTGAGTTTTCTATAATCATGGAACTTCTATATCGAACCGCTCTAACTTTTTTATTTGAATATATTTTATGTATTTTTAGAAATATGAAAATTCTAGTTTTGTTAGAAACATCAAACTTCTTCGTTATTTTGAATTGAACTTATTTGTTTTATTCTTTAGTAACCAAAAAATTTGAGTTTTTAATTAAATATGAAGCTTATCCACATTTTTAAATTCAACTTCTTGGTTTTATTCTTTAGTAATGAGAAAAACTGAGTTTTTAATGTACAATGAATTACTCTATTTTTTAAAATTGAATTTCTGGGTTTAATATTTAGTATCGGGGGAAATCCGAATTTAAAAAAAAGGGGGAAAATCTTTTTAAAACTTTTTTTGTTGTTCCCTCATTTTAGTTTGAACTAATTAGTTATTCTTTAGAATGGGAATCTGAGGTTTTTATCAACTTTGAACTTCTCTATTATTTTAATTTGAACTTCTTAGTTTTATTCCTTAGTAACGAAGATAATCGAGTTTTATGAACCTCTTTGTTTTAAAATTTTGAACTTCTTGGTTTTATTTTTTCATAATGTGAAAAATCCGAATTTTTTATAGACGTCGAACTTCACCATTTTTTAAATTGAACTGCTTAGTTTTATTGGTTGTAACGGGGAAAATGCTTTTTTTATATAAACAATGATACCGTGCCATTATTTTTAATTTGAACTTCTAGTTTTTATAGAATGGGGAAAATCAGTTTTTTAAATTTTCCTAGCCATGTGGATATTTTGATGGTGTGTTCCTTTTTTGGGGGAACTTGTTGCAATGAATATTTTCAGGTTTCATTTTATTACCTTTTCCTCATCCGAACTTTTGTGTTGGCATGCACCTACACACACATACACTCGCATGGTTTTAACACACATCTAACCATCAAGATGTTCTAAAATTTGAACTTCTGAGTTTTATTCGTTTAATAACGAGAAATTTCTGATTTTTTATAGGCATTGAACTTCACCATTTTTAAAATTTGAACTTCTTAGTTTTTGGTTAGTAATAGAAAAATTATATTTTTTTTATAAACATCAAACCACTCCGTTATTTCAATTTGAACTTCTAGTTTTTTAAAACGGGGAAAATCATTTATATATTATTTTTGAAATGTTTTTTTAAGTTGATTTTTTTTGGAATTCTTCCTCCATTATTATTTTTGAGCATCTACATTTGTATTTTTTGAACTTCTCTTTTTTTTTTAAAATTGAACTTCTTGGTTTATGAAATAAACAACGAACTTATCCATTAGTTAAATTTCGACCTATAGCTTATTTTTTAAAACAGGGAAAATCCATTTGGGAAAGAGGGTCACACGACCATCTTCATCATGCGAGGGTATGCAATGACTGGCACGAAGGCGTGCTCACTAGTTATACTTTCTTCCTTTTGTTCTTGTTTGAACATCGTCTTTTTTTAATGATGAACTTCTCGCGTAATTTTTACACCATGTGTTTTGAAGTAAGAGACTGATTGAAATGTGCTTGTTGATCTCACTGAAGTTTTTGATTTGTTTGAATGTTATTTTTCTTCTTTATTGTCAAGTATTTCGTATTTTGAACGTTAACCGTTCTTATTTTTGAACTGTAAGTAGTGAAAACCTTAGAGCAAATAAATTTGAATTCTTTTATAAAGTTTTTGGTATATCAACAACATGTACAAAGCAGGAAATCACAACCAATAAAACAAAGTTTTTTGTCGAATATTTTTTGCATCAGACTTAACA
Organism: Triticum aestivum; assembly: GCF_018294505.1. Lineage (NCBI taxonomy): Eukaryota > Viridiplantae > Streptophyta > Magnoliopsida > Poales > Poaceae > Triticum > Triticum aestivum. The sequence goes on from NC_057799.1 coordinate 14,574,307, forward strand.
TCACGTTCACACCACCACCAAACATCTTTTATCCTGTTTACCATTGCACATTCTTTTTCCTCACACTCTGAATTGTTTTTTTGCTTCTCTCCTTTAGAATGGTAAAAATGCAACGCTGTAGAAGCTAGGAATGAGCAAATTTTTTTTAAGAAAACTAGTGACGGGGAGGGCTACAATTTTTGACCATGCACATAAACAAAGAGAAAGATGATTCAGACCTACTAGATATTGCTTCAACGGTAGCCTCAATACGTACACATGGAAGTTCAAAGAATGCCACTGTCGATCTTTTTGAGACTACTAAATCAAACTGAAGAAAAGCATCAACTTGTTTTGATGTACAAGCGAAGGGACATAGAGAGAGATTGGTGCAGGAGGTGGCTGCTCGTCATGGCGTTTGCTGAAGACGCATCAGCCCAATCTCCAGATGCGTGCACTGCTGCCCGCACAAGTTCCAGCACGAAGGAGCACGGACGGACACAGGTGGGGCACTTGGACTGCTGAAGCAACAGCCAGAGCAATGTCCTACGGAGGGCAGCGACCGTAGCCGGACAGCAACGTGCAAGGGACGCGGCGCCGGATGCGCGTGGGATGGCCGGCTGCGGCGAGTGGGATTTGGCCGGGGGCTCGCACTGCAGGTAGCCTGGCCACGCGCACGCATTGTGGAGCGACGGTGGCGCCATCGGCAGGTCGAGGGGGCGGTTGACGGTAGATGGAGGCCACCTCCGCGGTGGAAGCAGGGGAGGAAGGCCGGCGACGATCTGAGTCGGCGGGGCGCGGCGGCGGGGTGGTCCGGGAAGGAGGCCACGACGCGCGAGTGACCGTGGAAGACGGAGGTTGGGGCGACGGCGCCGGTTGCCAGCGGATCCAGGAGTCGGCGGGGCCGGTGGAGCTGGGCGCGGTGGTGCGCGTGGTCGGGGCCAGTGGCTGCACCGTCGGGTGGAGGTGGTGGCCGCTGCACCGGCTCGGCTTCCTGGTGGGGGCGGCAGCGATGGGAGGCGACGGCGGCGGCGCGGGTGGTGGCCGGGGCCAAGCGATAGCGCGGGAGGTGGCCAGGGCCCGACGGCGGCGCAGGGCGCAGAGGGAGGCGGCGGTGGCGCGATGCAGTTCAGGGGACGGGC
>NC_057799.1:14575810-14600572 GCF_018294505.1 Triticum aestivum
ATATATAATCCTTGCATAATTGCTTTACGCAAAAATAATTTATTTAAAGAGATGTGACCTAGCGCCGAAGCCAATGTCGATGCAGAGCGTCGGCATGACGCAGTGAAGGCGTGACAAAGCCTGAATTTGCAGGGCGGTCCGGGCTCTAGATGCGGCGTTCGCCGAACTGCGGACGGGAAAATGACCGAACCATCGCGCAACCATCGTTAATGCGGCCATCATTTGACAGACCTGTATACAGATGATGGAACAAATCAGAGTAATAGTTTTTCGGAAAAATAAACCCAAGCAAGAAAAAAATATTAGGATTAATAGCACCTAGTTTATCTGTTGTGGCAATCTAAAAAAAGGTTACTCCCAAAATTGGGACTTGATCCGCACATCCATTGCCTGATGAGCGATGGAGCGGCGGCATGGCGATGCAGGCAAAGGTTGGCTTGCCGAGGCAAAGCCCCCGGTCCAGCTAATGTGATGAAGCTGGTCGGCGGGTGACGTTGAAGTCTTCGGAGTAGGTTGATGAAGAGATGGTGAAGCCCCCAGTCTAGCCAAGGTAACGGAGCGGGTAGGTAAGGAGACGTTGCAACTGCCATGTCAGCCGAGGTGTTGAAGCAGTTTGGCGTGATAGGCATCGACTTGAAGAAGCAACAGTGCAGTCATGCCGACGCTGGTCATGACTTGTGACGCGGTCAAAGACGGATTGATGAAGTGACCGAACAGCGATGTCGGTGTGCCCGTTCCGTGTAATCCGTGGGGCGGCATTGTTGGTGATGATTTATCCTTCACGATGCCGAACTCTTTTTCGGCTCACCGAGATGATGATCCGAAGAAGATGAGTTCGGCTCAACAAAGCGACGACGTGTCTAGCGCAGGTCGGCAGCCGTGGAGCAATGTTACCGGACTGGTTTGACACCAGCGTGATGATGAAGAGTACCTCAGAGAAGGCTTAAATTTTTATGGGCACGTGTTAAGAAAAACGCACAATACCCTAGAAGAAAATTCCTTTAAAAAGGTTGTCCAATATCACGTTCATAAAGAAACATGAATTCGGGTCGGATCCGTATTCGCGCTGAAAACAGATCGGAAAATTGGTCCACTCATCGGAAGGTTCCCGGAGTTTGAACCGTCGGATCAAGGTGAAATTTTGAGGGGTGGTAGATATGGGAATTCCGCAGTAGATGAACGGTTGGATCTTCCAAAGGACCTTCGAGCTTGGCTCTGGAGACCACGCCCTAAACTCGTTCAGATTCCCATCCAGATTTGAGAGGGCTCCGGTATATCGTAGATTGCCGGAGATTCCTCCATCAGAACTCGATGAAATTTTGCATGATTTTTGTAGACTTAATTCCGCACAATTCCACCGAAGCAATCGTTAAAATGACACTCGAGGAGGCGGTGGCGGCGGATACAAGTTTGCTGCCCAGAAAAACAGCACGGTCGCCGAGGGCAATGTTGACGTTGAGCCCCCGAGCTCCATGGATGATTCCTCCATGATCTTGATAGAGATCGGAGTTGATGTTGATGAAGGCCCTCGTCCGAACATGATGATTGGAGGTAGGGCACAGTCCTCGGTCAAGCCAAGGTGACCAGTCGAAGCGGTGACGAACACGTCGACGTCGCAGTTGATCTGCAGGCGAGCCATTGATCCTTTTGCCGACCACACAGCGGAACTCTCAATGAAAGCACCATTTTCGGTGTCAAAACCGGCAGATCTCGGGTAGGGGGTCCCAAGCTGTGTATCATGGATCGATGGGTAACAAGAAATAGGGGACACGATGTTTTACCCAGGTTCGGGCCCTCTCTATCGAGGTAATACCCTACTTCCTGCTTGATTGATCTTGATGAATATAGGGTTACAAGAGTTGATCTACCTCGAGATCATATGTTGTGGTCTAAGACCTAAGGGTATGATGAGTAATGTCATAATATCTATCGACTAGCCTAGCCTCGGCTTATATAACATACCGGAGGCCTAGGATAACAAGAGTCCTAGTCGAATACGCCGGTGGAGAGGAGTCCTTATCTTGATCACCAAGTCTTGTGGAATCTTCCTCGTGTATACATCAGCTGTCCGAACTGGCCCATGAGCAAACGGCCATGGGCGTCCTCGGCCCAATCCAACTGATCGGGAGACGACGTGGTGAGTACCCCCTAGTCCAGGACACCATCACCGCCCCCTCCTAGTCCAATTCGGACCGGCCCATGGGGGGCGCAGCCACCCCTTGAGGCCCTTCTCTCCTTTCCCGTATGGCCCACTACTTCCCCCGGCGAATTCCCGTAACTCTCCGGTACTCCGAAAAATACCCGAATCACTCGGAACCTTTCCGATGTCCGAATATAGCCTTCCAATATATCGATCTTTACCTCCCCACCATTTCAAGACTCCTCATCATGTCCGTGATCTAATCCGGGACTCCGAAAAAACTTCGGTCATCAAATCACATAACTCATAATACAAATCGTCATCGAACGTTAAGCGTGCGGACCCTACGGGTTCGAGAACTATGTAGACTTGACCGAGACAATAACCAATAGCGGAACCTGGATGCTCATATTGGCTCCTACATATTCTACGAAATTTTTTATCGGTCAAACCGCATAACAACACACGTTGTTCCCTTTGTCATCGGTATGTTACTTGCCCGAGATTCGATCGTCGGTATCACTATACCTAGTTCAATCTCGTTACCGGCAAGTCTCTTTACTCGTTCCGTAATGCATCATCCGCAACTAACTCATTAATCACATTGCTTGCAAGGCTTATAGTGATGTGCATTACCGAGAGGGCCCAGAGATACCTCTCCGACAATCAGAGTGACAAATCCTAATCTCGATCTATGCCAACTCAACAAACACCATCGGAGACACCTGTAGAGCATCTTTATAATCACCCAGTTACGTTGTGACGTTTGATAGCACACTAAGTGTTCCTCCGGTATTCGGAAGTTGCATAATCTCATAGTCATAGGAACATGTATAAATCATGAAGAAAGCAATAGCAATAAACTAAACGATCATAATGCTAAGCTAACGGATGGGTCTTGTCCATCACATCATTCTCCTAATGATGTGATCCCGTTCATCAAATGACAACACCTGTCTATGGTTAGGAAACATAACCATCTTTGATAAACGAGCTAGTCAAGTAGAGGCATACTAGGGACACTTATGTTTTGTCTATGTGTTCACACATGTATCAAGTTTCCGGTTAATACAATTCTAGCATGAATAATAAACATTTATCATGATATAAGGAAATATAAAATAACAACTTTATTATTGCCTCTAGGGCATATTTCTTTCAACTGGGCGCCTATTGATGTTCAAGCACGCATGGACGTATGAGGGAGAAATGAGTTTCAACCTTAGAGACAATCATAATCATTTGTTTGTTTCGTTTATATACATTTGCAGCATGTAGCAACGCACCCATTCTACTAGTAAAGATAGGTGGTGAAATTGATCGTGGGTCATCAATCCTTGGCATATAAATATCTTGCCTCTGCAGCCAATGGTTTCAGTGAGATGATGCATTTTGGGAAAGGAGGATTAGGGAATGTGTACAAAGGGCCTGCTACGAACCTCAAAGTAAAATGTTGTCGTCAAGTGAGTTTCATCGGAATCAAGACATGCGATGAAGGAATTCATAGCTAAGATAACTGTCCTAGGTTATCTCCACCATCATGACCTTAATAATTTTGTTGCTCGATTATTCTTGCCACAAGAGTGAGCTCCTTCTAGTTAACAATTACATGCCAAATGGTAGGCTTGAAAGAGTTTAGCATTGTTGGGATAAGAAAATACTCCCTCTGTCTTAGCATTTTGAAATTGTATTTGGTCTTTCCTAGCTCCACAATGATTGGGAGAAAGTAGGCATCTAATCAAAGCAATCAATGTGCTCCTTAGGGCATCTCCAACGATGATTGGATGAATTAGTTAAGTATTCAGTAATAATTGAGATGTTGTAACCAACGCTAATAGTTAATGTATGGTGTTTCCTTAGGGCATCTTCAACGTGGACGCTTATTTCTCTCTTATATGTTCGACTAATTTTAGGCCTCTAACGCTATTCTTCATTTGTCCGCAGACCGTGCTAGACACCCGAAATCCCCACTCTGCCCCACCTCGGTCCCAACCACCAGGGTCACTTTCCCCTCCCCATTTCCCTTCTCCCGTGTGCATCTACCGAGCTGGCCGCCTCCCCTATCGCCTACCGTGCTTCACCCCTCCTCCCCATGGTTGAGTCCATGGCGGCTGGGCATCAAGTGCCAACACCCGTGCGTGCGTAGGCCGAGCTCTCGTCTAGAAGCGAGCCTGTTGTGTGTGTGTGGGCTATGTAGGCTAGGCTCGGATCCGGCCCCGACCTGACGAGACATGTGTGCGCGGGCTATGTAGGCATGTGTGTATGTTGTGCTTGTTGCCATTGCGGCTTTGTTTCGGGTCGAGTTGCCATGTATAGCCGGACCGGTCTCGCATATGATGTGTTTGACCGAATGCTTGGGTAATTTGGATGGACAAATAGGGGACATTTAGGCAATAGTGATGGATGTTCTCCACCCGGTTGACCGTCGATGGACATGTCAACGAACATTTAAGAAAATAACTTGGGAGATGCTCTCATCGTCGCCCCTGCTGCCTTGGGAGAGGCCATGTGAGAAAGGAGGGAGAACAGTTTTCTTATATAAGAAAAAGAAAGTGGAGGGGGAGACAGGTGGAAAGAGATGCATGTTTGTCTCTCTAACCCACCTGCGCTGGCGACGCCGCATGCATCGACTTGTTTAGTTTCGCTGCTCGGCCCAAGTAGTCGTCGATCCCCTTGTCCGAGAATCAAGCTATCCGCCGCGACATGGATTCGGGCAGCTCAGTGCGAGTGGTGGAGTCCTGCCTCGTAACGCCGAGCGACGACACGCCGCGGGAAGGGCTCTGGCTCTCCGCGCTGGACCTCGTGCTGGCCAACAGGGGCCACACCCCGCTCGTCCACTTCTACAGCACCGCCGGCGCCGGCAGTGACGTTGCCGACGACTTCTTTAACGTGGCCAGGCTCAAGGAGTCCATGGCGAGGGCGCTGGTGCCCTTCTACCCTCTCGCCGGCCGCCTCTGCGTGGACTCCGGCGGACGGACCGAGGTCAACTGAAACGGGGAGGGCGCGCTCTTCGTGGTGGCTCGCTCTGACAGCACCCTGGAGGACTTCGTCGATCCCGCGCCGTCGCCGGAGTTAAGGAGGCTGTTCGGTCCCCGCGTTCATCCGTCGTCCATTGTATTGGCCGTGCAGGTGACCTTCCTCAGGTGTGGCGGCGTGGTCTTGGGGACAGCGGTGCACCACGCCGTCGTGGACGGCGCCAGCACGTTCCAGTTCCTCCGGACGTGGGCGAGCTACTGCAGGGACGGCGAGAGCGCCGCGGTGGAACCCCCGTGCCACCACCGCGCCCTCCTCCGCGCGCGGTCACCCCCCGTGATCCACCCCGAGACCATCCCCATGTTCTGCAACGAGCTAATCATGCACGAGCAGGAGCCATCGTCGCCTGCAGGGACGACGACGTCGTCGACCGTCGTGACCAGGATCCTCACCGTCTCCAGGGACCAGCTACACGCCCTCAAGCGCCTCTGCGGCGGCGCCAGCACGTTCTGCGCCGTGGCGGCCCTCGTGTGGCGGTGCGTCTGCGTCGCCCGGCCGGGTCTGCACCCGGACTCCACCACGCGCATCAACTTCCCGGTGGACATCAGGCGCCGCCTGACGCCGCCGCTCCAGGACCGGTACTTCGGCAACGGGGTCGTCAACGTGTTCGCCACCGCCGCGGTGAAGGACGTGGTGTCGCAGACGCTGGCCTCCGTCGCCGGCCGGGTCAAAGCCGCCGCGGACCGGGTCGACGACGAGCTGCTCAGGTCGGCGGTGGACTACTTCGAGGAAACGGCGAAGCAGGGCGTGCGGCGGCGGGCGGAGGACAGGGGGAACCTGCCGGAGACGGAGCTGCGGATGAACAGCTGGTTCCGCATCCCCGTGCAGGACGCGGACTTCGGGTGGGGGCAGCCGCGCGCGATGACCCGGGCGGAGGCTGTGCGCGGCGGGTGGGTGTACCTGTTGGCCGCCTCCGCCGACGGCAGCGCGCGCGTGCTCATCTCCTTGGAGGCGGCGACTCACCACAAGTTCCAGCACGCCGTCGCTGATGTATGCCAACTTCTTCTAGCCACTGAACGTCCTAAGCTGTGACCATATATCAGCATGCATCCACTTAATGTGTGGATTAATTTCGTAGACCTATCACCTATGATCTATCGGGCAATTTCAGCTTGCTCTTGTGTGTTTTGGTTGAATCCGTTTTTATATTTCTCAGTTGACTGAGACTTGGATGCTATATTCATGAGATCCTATACGTTAAGCTCCGTGCAATTTTTCTCTTTAAAATTTTTCTTTCTCTTTTCATCCGAAATTACTTGTTGTAGAAATCGATAGAAATGAATGTGTCTAGAATTAAAATAAATCTAGATACAATCATTTCTTCAACCAGTATTTTCGGACGGAGGAAGTACTTGTTAAGTCTTAGTCGAGTGAGATCTGACCACACCTTTTTTTTTTTAGCTTGGAACATTTCATTCCATTAATCAACGTGTCTAGCGACGTCGCTAGCAACAAAAGACCGGGCAAAGGTAGGGGCAAGACCCGGCCATACGGCTTGGGGTACAAGCTCCATACAGCGCAAGAGCGTTTGCAACCTTATTACAAGCCCTCGGACAATGAATAATATGAAAAAAAAAACTAAAGTTCAGACTAGCAAAAGTCTTTATTTCCCTGAACAAGACCCCATTAGAAGAAAGATCAAAGTTCGACGACTTGATTGCATGGACCAGCAACGTTGCATCCGTCTCCACCACAACCCTGGTGATGCCTAACTCCTGCGCCTTGTATAGAGCAAATATGCATGCTTCAGCTTCACCTTGCAAGGCGTCCTGTGCATGCGATATCCTTCCTGCAGCCGCTACCACAACGTCACCGTCATGATCTCGAATGACATAGCCCCACCCTCCTGATGATGACGCCGCACAGAAGCTGCCATCAGTATTAATCTTTAGCACACCGTCAGTCGGCTTGGTCCAAACTTCAGATTTTCGCTCAGCTGGTTTCTTCTCACGACTGAAGTAAGTCATATATTCAGTAGCTTCAATCCTAATCTGCCAAAGTAGTCCAGTGATGTCTATTTTCTTTCCCTCCATCCTCAGTTTATTTCTTGCATTCCACCACGTCCATGCTAGTCCTGTATTACTTCTTTTGGATCATGCATTGCCATGCACTTAGTACGTACCTCCTCTAGTCCTAATTCCCTCCACAACTGCTTGACCTGTTTACACTGAAACAACATATGGCTACCATCTTCATCTCTTCTTTTGCAGACTGCACAAAGTGTGTCAATGTCTACTCCTTTCCTCTTCAGATTTGCACAGAGGGGAAGGCTGTTGTATGCCATACGCCATAAGAATTGTTGCACTTTATTTGGGCACGGCGCGTGCCATATGGAACTCCATCTGAAACTGTTGTTGCTGTCCCTATTTGCCTGACCAACCTCACCCGAGTCCACCATCTGGAGTTGTCTGCATAATTTGTACGCTGACTTCACAGAGGAACAACCACGATGGTCAGGATGCCATGCCCAAGCATCTTCCATATCTTCTTTAATGGGCAAAGCTAGGATCAAGTCCGCATCTGGTGCCCAGAATATCGACCGCACTAGCTGTTCGTCCCACGCCACAGAGAATGAGTCCATCAACTCAGCAGCAGTTGAGACGACAGCGTTCCGGCGGTGTGTCATCCGTCTCCTGTCCCAGTCTCTAGGAAGCCACGGGCCCTCCCAGATCTTCACTATCGAGCCGTCACCGACACGCTTGATGACTCCCTTCTTAGCCACTTCAATTCCCTGTAAGATACTGCGCCATGCATACGGCATTCCCTTTTTGGGTGTAGCATGCAGTATGCCAGTTTCAGGGAAATACTTCGCTTTGAGAACTCGAGCACAAAGTGAATCAGGGTGTTCTAACAATCTCCACGCTTGTTTTGCGAGCATGGCCAGATTGAACACATGGAGATACTTGTATCCCAAACCACCTTCTCTTTTGGAAAGAGTCAACTTCTCAGCAGACAACCAATGTATCTTCTCATCATTATCTTGTTGTGCCCAAAAAAACCTGCATATCATAGCTGTCATCTGTTCACACAACCCCTTAGTGAGATCGAAAGCCGACATAGCAAAAATTGGGATGGCCTGAGCACATGCTTTAATAAGGATCTCCTTTCCCGCTTTGGTAAGCATTTTTTCCTTCCACCCTTGGATACACTTCCATATCCTGTCTTTGAGATAAGCAAATACCTTTGTCCTTGATTGGCCTACATAGACCGGATATATGAGCAAACCTGTTCATAGGCAGTCTGACCCGGGTTTGTTACTCGGGTCTGGCTTGGGCTTTGTTTTACAGCCTGAAAGGATACACGAACTAGGCTTGGACTAGGTTTTCAACATTTTGGGTTGTGCTTACACGTGTTAGAACGTAAAATAGAGTTTGGACTGGGCTTACACATGTTAGAACGGAAAATAGAGTTTGGACTGGGCTCTTGCACTTGCATTTTGACCGGGCTCAGGCTGAAGAACAAGCATATCTTTGGGCTTTAGGCTGGGCTCTGGCTTGGGTTTACGGCTTGGCCTTTTTGAAACCCGGCTAGTTAAGAAAATTTAAAAACTTAAATTTGGACATGTTTTGCAAAAAGTGTAGGGAAAATGTAAAACGGCTATAACTTTTGCATACGATGTCAGAAAAAAACGTATAATATATCAAAATGTTCAGCACGAAAATCCGCATCTGATTTTGACCGCATATGGCATGTTTGCAAATTTTTAGAATCCTCAAATTCTAAAAGGAAAAAAAGTTATCCTCAAATTTTTGTTTTCTTTTTAATTTTTGTTAAATCTGGTCAAACTACTTATTCAAGAAGTATTAGTGTTACTAAATAATTATTCAAGAATATTAGTGTTACTAAATAATTATTTCAGTTTTTTTGAATTTTGGTCAAATCTGGTCAAACTGTGCTCAAACTATGGTCAAACTACTTATTCAAGAAATATTAGTGTTACTAAATAATTATTATTTTTTAGAACAATAGTTTCAAACTCAAACAGTGAAATGTGTGATTTCATGCTCAAGCTAAATTCCTGAGGGTTAATAGGATTGACATCTTACTATTGTCAGGAAAACAACAAGTGCAGACTTGGAAACGAGGGAGAATAGAACCAGTAGTTAAGCGTGCTCAGGCTGGAGTACTGAGAAGATGGGTGACCGTCTGGAAAGTTAGATGATTTGAAATGATGAGGGGTGATTAGAGATTAGAGGTTAAATTAAGCAGTGATGAGGGGTGATTAGAGATTAGAGGTTAAAATAATTCAGAAATTTGAAATCAAAAAAAAATTCAATTTTTTTAAAAAAATCATAATATTTTCTTTACCGGGGCTAAAGGTGGACCTCCAGGCAGCGGCCACGTGGAGGGCCTTTAGTCCCGGTTCGTGTAAGAACCGGGACTAAAGGATTTAGTCCCGGTTCCAGAATCGGGACTAAAGTCCCTTATGAACCGGAACTAAAGGCCCTTTTTCTACTAGTGATGGTGTTGGTATGCTTTGACAAATTAACTCGGAAAACTCTCATCAACTTGGTCGGTCCCATTCACGCATAACTGAGTTGGTATGCTTTGACAATGTACTCTCTCCGTTTTTAAATATAATTTTTTATAGAGATTTCACTATGAATCATATACGGATATACATAGATGCATTTTAGAGTGTAGATTCACCCATTTTGCTTCGTATGTAGTCTATAATAAAATTTCTCCAAAGACTTATATTTAAGAAAGAGGGAGTATGTCCAACCTGTAACATGGCAGCTACAATATCACCGGCATGCAATGATTAATGGCTAATTATAAGGCAAGTGGCTCGTGGCATGCAAGAAAGTACTACGTGCGCGCGGCGGTCTCTCGTTGGATCACTATCATGCCATGCACCGAAGCCATCACTAGTACAAAACAGAGCTTTCGTCACAGGGCAATATTCACATTAGTCCCGGTTCAGTCACGAACCGGGACTAATGTGAGCATTGGTCCCGGTTCGTGCGGCTAAGGCATTAGTCCCGGTTCACCTGGGCCCTTTAGTCCCGGTTGGTGCCACGAACCGGGACTAAAGGTTAGTCCTTTAGTCCTGGTTGGTGCCACCAACCGGTACTAATGGGCTTTGAGGCATTAGTACCGGTTCATGGCACGAACCGGTACTAAAGGGCCCATCAAACTCTACCCCCCTCCCCCTGTGGACCGCCTTTTCAGTTTTAGGAAAAACAAAATAAAATGATGAAAATGTCAATAAAATAAAATAAAATAAGTTTCCCATGTGATATGTGGTCTAGTTGTTGGGAAAATTAACAAATATGAATTTCGACTTTATTTACAAAATCTCTCTGGAATTTCTTAAAATGGGCATAACTTTTGCATACGAACTCGGATGAAAAAGTTTTTTATATGAAAAATCATCTACTCGAAAAGTTACATCCCCGTATCGTATGCCTAGGCTAGCAACGGCCGGGAGCAAGGAGAGGGAAGGTATTTAGCCCAACGAGAGGAAGGAATTTAGTTAGCGAGAGGATTCCATTCACACCTTGCTTGATTCGTATCGTATGTAAGTATGTACGCGGGGAAAGGGTGAGGCCGATCAGACACGAAGATCATAAACTTTCCAGCTTCTACTCCACCCAAACGTTGTTTGTCATCTGCCTGACACGGCTCCGGATCGAGCAGTAACCCCACCGTTCGGTCTAGGGCTAGGTGCCTTCAGTCCAAACCAACGATACCGATCTGCAGTCTGTCGAACCATGCATTCAGATCGGCACATTCAATGCACACCATGTGGATATCTTCTCAAGCTCCACGCCGGAGCCAGGATTTGAACTTACGTTGAAAACCAACATTTGGTTTCTTTGATGTCTGCCTTGCTTGTGTATAATTTTCTTAAATTGCTTTCTCCAATAAATAATTTTCTTAAACCAACATTTGAGCCAGGACTTTTGCCCTTTTGTAGAGACCCTTTTCAATAATTTTCTTCAATAAATTGTTTTATTGCTCAAGTGTAACTTGACTAAGAAAATCATTAGTGAAATCAATAAAATCACTAAAAGTAACAACCTTGAATTTATCGTTGTTATTGTTTTCTATAATGTGAGAGGAACTCTTCTTTCCAAGGTCGTCGTTGATAGCTTTCAAGAACTCATGCTCTTGAACTCATAGCTAATGTGGGCGGCCCTCCCGGACGTTTGAGCGTCTGATTCGTGGTCAATCAATGGGTCTTCTCCATCCATGTGCGCGGCGCCCAGAGCTAGCATCTGCCGTTTTCTTTTCTACGCTTGACTTGTGGTCGATCGTCCATCTGATTTGACCCCATCCAGACCAGTTGCCGCCGCAGCCAATCGAAATTGTGCCGGCCGGCACACAAGAAATGACTTGCACGTGCGTACGTACCTTTCTTCCTTGCCTATTACCTACTGCACGCGCGCTCTAACTCTCTCTCTATATAGACTTGGCCATGATCAGCATTCTTCACAGCAACCAACAATCATCACTGTAACTAACCAGAAGAAGCACAAGAAGAAGCGATGGCGTTCCGACGCCGTTCATGCGTAGTAGCAGCACTCCTCGCCCTCTCCTTCCTCGCCGCCACGGCAGCCGCCGGTGACCACGGCCTGACGGTCTTCTGGGGCCGGAACAAGGACGAGGGCTCCCTCGGGGAGGCCTGCGACACCGGCATCTACAACACCGTCATCATCTCCTTCTACAGCGTCTTCGGCCACGGCAGGTACTGGGGCGACCTCTCCGGCCACCCGCTCTACGGCATCGGCGCCGACATCAAGCACTGCCGGGGCAAGGGCATCGTCGTCCTCCTCTCCATCGGCGGCGGCGGCACCCAGTACTCCCTGCCGTCATCACAGTCCGCGGCCGACGTCGCCGACAACCTGTGGAACGCGCACCTCGGCGGCGGCCGCCGCGGCGTGTTCCGCCCGTTCGGCGACGCCGTGGTCGACGGCATCGACTTCTTCATCGACCAGGGCGCGCCGGACCACTACGACGAGCTGGCCAGGCGTCTGTCCGGCTACAACCGGTACTACCGCGGCGCGCCCGGGGTGCGGTTGACGGCGACGCCGCGGTGCGTGTACCCGGACTGGCACGTCCAGAGGGCGCTGGACACGGGGCTGTTCGAGCGGATCCACGTCAGGTTCTACGGCGAAGACCGGTGCTCCTACAACCACGTGCACAAAGACGGGGTGATGGCGCAGTGGAGCAAGTGGACGGCGAGGTACCCCCGGAGCAAGGTGTACATCGGGCTGGCGGCGGCGAACGTGCCCGGGAGGAACGACAAGGTCGGCCTCATGTCGATGAACTACGACCTCATGCCCAGCGTGAAGCAGGCGGCGAACTACGGCGGGGTCATGCTCTGGGAGAGGTACTACGACAAGCAGACCGGATACGGCCGCGACCTCTACAACGGCGGCATCAACTAATAATCAACACGCACGCATGCATGCATTATAGTGTGTGTCTGACAATAATAAATAAATTAAACACTGATGTGACGTGTGGTATTGTATTGTACGAATAAATCAGAGATCCATATATGGACCGCTCGATGTTTCAACATTTTGTATTTGATGCACTGCTAGTACGTCTTGCACTAGTACAACAATATAAATAGCTTAACGGATTTGATATTTCACGCCTAGATGTGAAATAGCTACCTCACATCTAATTTTCTTATTATTTATTTTGTTTTCTTTGACTCACAAAAAAAATTGTTTTGTCTGACCTCACGATTTGTTTGTGTTCAAGGGTACGCTTGTGCAGCCCGAGAGTAACTAGTTGGCGAGCGCTCCCTTGGGAGACTCGTAACAATCACTCGCGGGTGGGCTGAGAGCACGCCACTTGGCGCTCTCCTAATCACTGCCACATATCGCGCTCTGGGCGCTCCCTCCGTATTTTTCTATAATTTTTTCACACTTGTTTTTGGCTTTTTAAACGTTTTTCTTTTGACTTTTTGGTTTTTCACCGGTCTTCCTTAGCTTTTGGACCAGATTTATTTGTTCGAAGAAAATAATTTTCCACATGAAAAAACGTGTTTTTTTGCTTCCGCAAGAGGCACAGTTTTGCTTCCGTGAGAGGCACAACCATGCCTCTCGGAAACGAAAAAAACGTGCTTTTTTTCTTCCGCGACAGGCACGGTTTTGCATCCGCGGGAAGCACGATTTTGCTTTCGTGCTTTCTGTTTTTTCCTTTCGTGAGAGGCATGGTTGTGATTTCGCGAGAGGCACAACCGCACCTCTCAGAAACGAAAAAAACGCATTTTTTCCTTCCATAAGAAGCACGGTTTTGCTTCCGCAAGAGACATGGTCGTGCCTCTTTCAAAAAGGCAAAAGTACATGCTCCCGGTTCGGTTTTTTCGTCCGGTTTTTTCATGAAAAAAGGTCGTCAAAACCTATCAACATTGGATCTAATTTTGAAAATCTCAACGCGAGGAATCCAACTGTGAAAATGGTTTGAGATTTCAACGCATGGTTTAAAGGATAAAATGTTTTAATAAACGAATCTACGAAAAAAGAAAAAAACTGCCAGGTTGCAACAAGTGGCGCACATGTAGTGCGCCACTTGTCACAACCTAGGGAGGTGGGAGTGATTTTGTAAGGAGTACCCTTCAATTAGTGATTTTGTTGAAGCCCCCTACATTGTCGTGTGCCAGGGTGGGCTGGCCCATGTGTGTGCCGGCGTGGGCTGGCTTTGCCTTTTTGTGTTTGTCCCTTTTTGTCTATTGTTGAACTGTCTTGATTCATCAATCGCATAGACAGGAAATAGAAGTTGGGTCTTTTTTTAAAGTT
This sequence comes from Triticum aestivum, assembly GCF_018294505.1. Lineage (NCBI taxonomy): Eukaryota > Viridiplantae > Streptophyta > Magnoliopsida > Poales > Poaceae > Triticum > Triticum aestivum. The sequence continues at coordinate 14,589,746 of NC_057799.1, forward strand.
GTAGTTAGGAACCAGTCTTTTTTCCAATTACAAGTCCACTTTTGACTTGTATTTACGTCCACTTTTTTTTCAGTTGCAAGTCCGTCCTTGAATCACAACTGGGTCCAATATTTTTTTCCCTGGTTATAGTTTCGCTCGACTCGCAATTGGTACCCGACCTTTTATTTCCTAGTTACAAGCCCACCGTCTACTCGCAACTGAGACCGACCTTTTTTTTAGTTGCAAGTCCATCCTCGACTCACAACTAGGGTGCAATCTTTTTTTATCCCAGTTGCAATCCCACCCACGACTCGTAACTAGGACCTGACCTTTTTTGTCCCGGTTGCAAGTCCACCCTCAACTCGTGACCGGTGTTCGACATTTTTTTTATCCCATTTGCAAGTCCACCCTTGAGTCGCAACTGGGGCTCGACCTTTTTCCCCGGTTGCAATTACACTCTCGACTCGCAACTGGGCCCCGACATTTTTTGTCCTAATTGTACCATCCTTGACTCGCAACTGGGTCCAACCATTTTTTGTCCAAGTTGGAAGTCTACAACCGATTCATAAGCAGGGCCCAACTTTTTTTTGTCCTAGTTGCAAGTTCACCCTCGACTCGCAACTAGGGGCTCAATCTTTTTTATCTGAGTTGCAAGTCCACCCTCGACTCGCAACTAGGGCTCAACCTTTTTTATCCGAGTTGCAAGCCCACCCTCGACTTGCAACTGGTGCCTAACCTTTTTTGTCCGAGTTGCAAATCCACCCTCAACTCGCAACCGGGGCCTGGATTTTTTTAGTCTCAGTTGCAAGTCCACCCTCGATTCCTAACTGGGGCTCGACCTTTTTTTGTCTCGGTTGCAAGTCCACCACCGACTCGCAACCGGGGCTCAACCTTTTCTTATCCCAATTGCAAGTCCACCCTCGACTCACGACTGGGGCCCAACCTTTTTTTGTCCCAGTTGCAAGTCCAAACTCGACTCGCAACTGGGCCCGACCTTTTTTAGTCCTAATGCGAGTCTACCATCGACTCGCCAGTATGGGTTTGACCTTCTTTTATCCCAGTTGCAAGTCTACCCCTCAACAGGGAACAAACTGCAGATGAGCCGGCCCAAGTAGCTAGGATACTTTTTTTGTTTATGTTTTGTTTTTTTCTTCATGATTTTTTATTCTACCATTTTTTCTTCATTGGTTTTCCTCTCCTTCTAATGTTTCTATTTTTCAAAAGTTGATCTCATTTTTTTCCTTTTTCCTAATTCTTTTTTTCATAAATTCACAAGTTTCAACAAATATTACAAAATTCATAAATGTGTTCATTTTTCTAAAATTGTTCATGTTTATTGTATTTTTTTTGAAATGTGTTCATTTTTTTCAAAAATTGTTCGTAGGTTATAAAAAATGTTTGTCTTTTTTCGAAACAACTATGGGCCCACATGCAAGTCACCCTCGACTCACAACTCATATCATAGTTGACCCAGTTGCAAGTCCACCCTCGACTTGTAAGTAGACCTGTAGTTTATTTCGTCCCAGTTGCAAGGCCACCCTTGACTTGCAATCAGGCCTATGTTTTGTCTTTTACCCAATTGCAAGTTCACCCTTGACTCGCAACTGGCACCGTAATTGTTTCATATTAATTGCAAGTCAACCCTTGACTCGTAACTAGGCTCGTAGTTTTATAGCTTTTATCTTTTTTTTCCTGTTGGATTTTCATTCTTTTTGTTTTTTCTCTACTTTTCCTTACCTTTTTCTTTTTTTAAATTCCTAAACCTTTTTTTAAATTTTGACCATTTTTCAAATCATGAATATTTTAGAAATTTATGAACATATTTTCTGTATCTATGAACATATTTTAAATCATGAATATATTTTTCTAATCCATCAACATTTTTTGAATGCACAATCAATTGTGTAGTAGGTGTTTTAAAATACTTTAGTGTACTTAATGATATCTTCATTGTGTATAATTAAAAAAGTTCATCGTATACAAAATAAACTGTTGACAGTTGTATGTCTGTTTTTCCTGAAGAAAATGGGTCGGGCTGTTCATGTGACCCGTCAAGCGACTAACAGCGAGAAAAGGTTGAACCGGTCGCTTCTATTGTCCTTTCCCTGACCTGTCAAAAGCACCTGACAGGAAAAAAAATCAGCAAAAAATACAAGCAGAGACGACATGGGAGAGAGTTGGAAAGAAGAAGAAACATGGCAAGGGCGCATGGGAGAAAGGCAATTACCTGGAGGAAGAACACAAGCAAGCACTTGGGGGTCACAAAAAGATCATCCACAGGTACATGAAAAATCTTCAAATCCTCTGTTGCACTCTGCTTTTGGTCACTCTGTTTTGAGAGACTACATTAGGTCCAGAATAGAAAACAAAGCAGGAAAAACATGTCACTAATTAGTCATAGTACAAAAAGATTAGGGGACTGAACTTAGTGATGCCATTCAATCAACAGTGAAAAACACTGGGGAGAAATAACTCAAGCATGCATGACATAGATGAAATCCCAACTGATGTAGTGACATTACTCTCACTAGATAACACTAGAGCATGATCAGACAAGATGAACACTGTGGAGATAAATACTGCCATCATGCCAAATTAAACAGTAGAGCATGATCAGACAGGATGAACACTGCCACTGTTAGTTCAGACAACAATTCAGTAGATACAGAAAAGAACAAATTTAGGGAACACCAAAAAATTCAGGAGCACTGCCACTATTGCTAAGAAAATTTTACAGTAATAAATTCCTTGTTTTGCAATTGTACTGACATTACTTCAAAACTCTAAATGGCAGGTGCAAAGCAAGCAGAAAGCAATGACTGAAGATCTACTGTCAATGTCACAGGAAGTCCTCATACTAAATGTGAGTTATAAAATTCCCATAAATAACAAACAAAAATACTGGGAAGATCTTTATATGCCTAAGAAGTTGATAAATTGAAATGAATTACTGCAGGAATCATACTCTTTACTGCACTCCTACAATTGGACATCATATACAAGGTAACAAAAAAGGGCAACAAACTACAGAAAGTTGCTCTGGATAATACCTGAATTTGAAACAGCAAGAGGACAAAACAAAAACTATCTTGTTGCTTGCAGGTACACTCAGCAGGAGGACCTGCAAACATGAATCACCAGAATGATGGAATCTTCAGCAAACAAGCAGAAATCAGCTACAACTCATTAGAAGACACAAGATTAAGTGAAATTCCTATCTGAAACAAATACACAATTTAGGGTATCGAAAGATAAGAGAATAACAAAGTATATTTTGACTTACTCAACAGACATGGCAAGAAATGCATGAAGACGATCGAGCAAACCAAGAGGTAGCAGCGGAAGCTAATCCTTGGGAGGTGGCCCTGTTTGAGAACATGAACATACAACAGGTAAGCAAACTAAAAAAATGATGTGATCCAAGTATACATATTGTATATTGGAAAATGTTGGAAAATTAAATCTCACTAACGGAGAGTAAAAATGCAGATGAATGATGATCCTGAACCTACAACTACAGCAAGCACTGACAGGAACCAAAGCAATCAAGAAGAAAGGGGAGAAACAGAGGACTTGCGTCAACAACCTGAAAGCAATGCCTTCCTTGGAGAAGATGATTCATTTCTTGATGAAGATGACATTGAAAAGTTCCTACAAAATGAAGAAGACGCAGCATCAGAGGGTAATTTGAGGAACACTAGAAATACAAAGGGGGATACCCCAGCAAAAATAACAACACACAATCAACCCGAAAAAATGAGAAAAGAAAGGGAAAATTACACTGAAAGAATTATGGGTACAATTACACTGTACAAATGCATAAGATTACACTGAGCAAATGCATAAGGGGGTAATACAGAGTAAAATCGCATTGGATTACATTGGGACTAGCATATGAAATTACACAGTAATTAAGAGTAAAATTACAGTTTAAAAAGCAACAGATTATAGTATACATTATGGGGAAAATTACACTGCAGAAAATGGAAAATAGGATTACAGTGTAACTACCATACAAATTACACGTAAAATTATCAGTCAAATTATACAATATAGACATGGGTAAAATTACATCGGAGGGAAATGGTATATGATTACAGTGTAACTACCATACAAATTACACAGTAATTATCAGTCAACTTACTGTGTAGAAAAGGGCATCGGATTACAGTATAAATATGGGTAAAATTTCACTGTAAAAAAGGTGTAGGGTTACCGTGTAACTACCATACAAATTACACAGTAATTATCAGTCAAATTACTGAGTAAAAAAGGCATCGGATTACAGTGCAGATATGGGTAAATTTACACCGTAAAAGAGGTGTAGGATTACTGTGTAACTACCATACAAAATTACACAGTAATTATCAGTCAAATTACTGTGTAAAAAAAGGGGGCATTCGGATTACAATGTAGATATGGGTAAATTTACACTGTAAGAAAGGTGTAGGATTGCAGTGTAACAACCATACAAAATTACACAATGATATGGGTAAATTACTGTGTGAAAAAGGCATCGGATTACAGTGTAGATATGGGTAAATTTACACTGTAAAAAAGGTGTAGGATTACAGTGTAACTACCATACAAAATTACACAATGATTATATGATTACAATGTAACTACCATACAGATTTCACAGTAATTATCACTCAGTAATAAGGGCATTCAGATTACAGTTCATATAGGGTAAAATTACACTGTAAAAAAGGGTGTAGGGTTACAGTGTAGCTACCATACAAATGACCCAATGATTAACGGAAGAGAAAAAAAGACTTACAACATTCCTTCTGCCAGCAGATGATAATTTTCTCCTTAGGTACTTGACTTTCTGATCAAAAAACACAAAACGTAAATCATCAAACCAACATATGAAAAAAAAATGGATTAAAAACATCAAACTCTTCATCATCACCAGAAACATGAAAAAATGGCTTACATTATTCACATAGAAATTGTAAAGTGCTTTATCAAACTCTTCATCATCACCAGAACAACCCTGCAAAGGGAAAAAAAATCAGAAAACAAGAACAAAAATTAATAAAAAATAGAAAAATAGAAAAGAAAAAGAAAATGAAAAGAATATAAGAAGACAAATAATAACTACCAAAGACATAGCATTAGAACCATCATCAGCAAAATCATTAGGCACATAAGGGTCTTTCAAAGAATCAGTACTCTCGACTGAAGAAACTAGGGGAACATCCTTGCGACAGACTTTCCGCACTCTACCCATTGAGATACTACCTGAAAAACAAATAGAGAGAAAAAAATGGCCTCAAAATATAGAAATGCAAATAGTGAGCTGAGGGAAAAAATACACTGTAAGAAAAAAAAGGGTAAAATTACAATGTACAAATGCATAAAGCACAGGGTGACTAGCATACAAATTACACAATAAATACAGGAGAAATTACAGTGTAAAAACGCATCAGATTACAGTGTAACTAGCATACAAAATACAGAGTTATTATGGGTAAAAAATACTGTGCAAAAGCACAACAGACTACAGTGCAGGCTTCCGAATTGGATGCGGGCGACAAAACAACCTTCAGCACAAAACGTGATGTAAAGGATATTTTACAAGCCTCACGTCACTAAATAGAGACAAATCCCAGAGTTGTTAGCAGAACCAAAATTGACAGATAAATTCCCAAAGAACTACCGAAGTAGTAGTTCACAAAAGCAAGAGCATCTGCTGCCAAACATATGACCAGTTTACTGAATCTTACTCGCAGATCAGGCATCTGCCACCACACATGAGTGGTCAAAAGCACCACAGGTTTCACAAAATCAAGACTGCACAATCTTATCCATCGACTGCTTAGTAAGGTTCAGAAAAATAGACAAACATAAGTCATGGGATCATTCAGATTTCAATTAAACATAAGACTGCATGGCTGCACAACAAACAGGGTGATCTGCGAGGCCACTCATGCATAAAGCACAGGGTGACTAGCATACAAATTACACAATAAAATACGGGAGAAATTACAGTGTAAAAACGCATCAGATTACAGTGTAACTAGCATAGAAATTACACAGTTCTTATGGGTAAAAAATACTGTGCAAAAGCGCAGCAGATTACACTGTAAAATATGGGCAAAATTAAACTGTAAAATGGGGCATCGGACTACAGTGTAAACATCGGTCGAACTACACAATAAATCATGGGATAGGATTACACTATAATTTCACAGAAATTATCGGCCAAATTACTATGTAATTTACAGTATACTACCACCCAAACTACACAGTAATTATCGGTGAAAATAGTGTGTGAAGCACAACAGGGTAGCTACATTAAGAGACTGTAGGGGGAAATGATAAAAAGACAAGCTATTCCCACGGTAATTAGAGGGAAAATGGTTACACAGTGATAAGGTTCAGGCTATAAAACGAGAAACACTGAAACACTTAAAAGCAAAAACATGCTGCAGTGATGCTCTATATAGGAGTTGTAGATGAACTCTGGAAAAATCTCAGTTACACTAATACTGAGTGTGAATCACTGAACTCGATCCTTCAGAGTTCAACATCTACTGGATCCACCCCTCAAAACTAAACCCTACAACACCTACCTCCACATCAACAGCAAGAGAAATCTAGCGTTCTATGCCTACCTCCACATCAAACAGCCACAACACTGCCTCCAAAAAAATGTCCTACGGGATCCTAACCGGGAGGGATTTGGCCTCCGTCCACAGCAGGAAAAGGAAGACACGCCGGACTACACATGGCACGCTGCAACCTCCTACGGCACAACCATGGCGGACTACAAACACCACGGAAACAAACTTCGCGGATCCACAAAATCCCCTAGATCTGAGACTACACGGCCATGAAACCACGGGCAAAACGCGAGAGACAAGGACAACTAACCAGGGCAGCCGGCGAACGAAGAGAAGAGGGAGAAGAAATCAAAATCCTGCGGTGGATGAGCTCAGAATCGCCATGAACTGAAGCAATCGCCTCCGCCTCCTCCGCCGCTGGAGCTCTCCCCCTCTACCTTATCAAAATGAGATAGGGGAACGACACCCCGCTTCTACATTCAAAAACGACAAAGGCCAACAGTAAACCGGCTGGGGAGGGCAGGGCCGAGGAAAATGGGCTAAAAGCAGAAAACCGCGCCCGGTAAGAAAACCAACACAAAGCAAGACAGGACCGGGCGCGAATCTCAGCGCGAGATCAAACGGACACAAAATTGAATGAAGGCGAATTGGAAAACAGTCGACTGAAAAATAGCAAATCCGTTTAGTTTTGGGTTTTGGGCTTTGACAAATTGAAATCAAACAAATAGATTAACAATGAAAAAAATGAGGTTGCGCTCACATCATGCTTAGATGTGAGGTATTATCTGAAATGTAGATGTGTAGACTCGATGGGGGTGCCGTAACATCACTGTTGTCTTTTACTCCGCCATGCCCTCCAACCCTTCGCCTTCAGTGGAGTTTCGTGGAAGCCACACTCGTCACCTCGGCCGGCCGCAAACCACGACCGCAAAGGCAAAGCGGCTTGGTCCGCCGACTCCGTAGGAATCTTAGCGGCAAACCCACACACTCGGCCTTTCGCACAGCCATGGCGCTGTTGACGGGGCTGGGCCATGCGGCGACGGTGGCGCAGCTAGTAGGCGCGGACGTCGGCGGGCTCATCTCCATGACCATGCAGGCCGCGCTAACGGCTCAGCAGAACAGGGCGGAGTGCGAGCAGCTGGCGCGCCGGGTCCTCATGATAGCGCAGCTGCTCCCGCACGTGCAGCTGGCCGACGACCCGGAGGCAGTGGCGTGGCCGCTGGCCGGGCTGGGCGAGGCGCTCTGGGACGCCCACGAGCTCGTCGTGTCCTGCCAGGGGAGGAGCGCCGCCTACCAGTTCGTCATGGCCGGCAGGACGGCCGAGAGGTTCAGGGAGGTCCGGAGGTGCAGGGCAGGATCGACTCCTACCTCATCCTATTCCCCGTGATCAGCCACATCGGCATCACACGCCGGCTCGAAAGGATCTACGACATCCTCGTTCCAGACGACGACTCCACCACCAGTGGTGAACCGGCGTATCCACCTCCACCACGACTGTCCCACATGCAGGTACGTTTCTTGACAAGATTGATACAAAAGTTAATATATTTTGTGATATAAGGAGGTACGTACGATACTTTTCGAGAAATGACGGATTTTATTGACTCAAAATGAAGCACATATATGGCGCATAATTTAGCTAGACATGCTTTCATCTCGATCTCTTTTATTTTTTGGATGATGATCCTCCTTGTTTTATTGTTACAGATGTGATAAAGGAGGTATTGTTATTTAAGAGGAAATAAAGTGCGCCAAGAAGGCTTACCCTAAAAAAAACTCTTGTAGTCTCTTTTTCAAGAGCCTTCGCGAGAGGTGGCTCGGGAGGTAGAGGTACGTAGTGCGGCATGGAACCCAGGAATTCACGTTGGCGGAAATCGTGGCTGCCACCAATGGCTTCGCCCGTGACGCCATGATCGGCTATGGCGGCGGTGGAAGAGTGTACAGGGGCAGGCTTCATGATGGTCGAGAGGTGGCCGTCGAGCGCGTGAGTAGCCTACAATCAGACAACATACAGCCGGAGCTCGAAATCCTGTCACGGCTCCGACACAAACACATCGCCCACCTCCTTGGATCGTGTGTGACTGCGGCCACAGACAAGAGACAAAAGCGCCTGCTGACCACCAAGCGAAGAAAGGAACCCGAAGAGGAGCCAGAAGGGTTCATCGTCTACGAGTACATGGAGAACGGCACGCTCTACGACCACCTGCACCGTAACCAGGGCTCCTCCGCACCAGCACCGGCGAGGGTGTGCTGGAAGACGCGCATAGAGGTGCTCCTCTGTGTGTCGCGCGCCATCAGGCACCTGCACTGTCCTGCCGAAGAACCGATCATCCACCGTGACATCAAGTCAAGTAACATCCTTTTCGACAACGGTTGGGTGCCACATGTGTCGGACTTTGGCTCGTCACTCACCTGGCACGTGGCGAGCGTGAAGGACTCGGGGTTGGGGTGCCCTGTTATGGGCACATTTGGGTACGTGAAGCCGGCGAGCAACGTGTACAGCCTGGGCGTGCTGATGCTCGAGGTGTTGACAGGGAAACGGGCATTTCTCCAAGGGGGATTAAAGATAAAGGAAGATCTAGCATGTTTTGCATCTCCCATCATCGAGGCTGGTGATATTATGGAGTTGCTGGACAAGCGAGGAGCCAACACCATTGCAGTTGCAGGCGCTGAAGCGTGTAGCGCAAATTCTTTACTCTTTTGCATTCGATTCTAGCTATTTCGACTCTGCGCCAAAGGCAAGGCACAGGCAGGTAGGTACAACCCAGTGACCTGAGTGTGTGACTCGTCACAATCATTATGCACCAACAGGAGAAATGAGAAGGGGCGATATTTTACAAATTCGACACGCTATTTTTCGTTGTGTTCTATGTATGCCACGACATACAGTTTTTCCAAGCGCAATGCGGGTATTCACAATTCGAGGTTAGTTCAGCTTGTGCGGTTTTAGTATTATGCCTTTTTTTCACCCCGAGGATCGGAGATAGGTCGAGACACAAAAGAAAAAGCTATGGTCGACAAGCTGAAAAGACCCCGATGCAACTTATGTGTTTGTTGGAAATCCTTATCGTTTGTGTGTTCTTGTCAATAGTCGGTTTATTCGATGAAACAAATCGCTCCATTTTGCTCTAGCGCAGTTTCTCCCAATATTTTTTCAAGTTTTTCCAGATGTTGGTTTTTTTAGACAATTTTCCAGATGTTGGTGGCATTGCCATGGATGGATCAAAAAGGCTGAAAAAGCCGCTTTGGCTCCAGCGCCTCCGCCCACAGTAAAAGGGACCTCCTAATCCACGCACCGGTCGGAGGATACCCTCCAAACGCACACCCCCTGCACGATTTGAGCCGACCCATTGTGGGGCGCAGGCACATTTTTTTATCTTTTTTTCATTTTCTTTTTTGTTCTCTGTTTTGACTAATTAATTTTATAAACACCAAAAAATTTCCCAGGTTTTAAAAAATGTCCGTGAATTCAAAAAAGTTAATTTTGAAAAACTGTTAATGTATTCAAAAAATGTTGGTGAAATAAAAAAATAACAAATTCTTCATGAATTTCAAAAAAATGTTTGCCAAATCAACAAATGTTGGGGAAATTTCAAAAAATTCTCACGATATCAATGAATCTTCTTGAATTTAAAAGTTGTTGACGAATTTGCAAAAAAAAAGGCTCGTGAATTCAGAAGTGTTCAGGATTTCAAAAATGTTTTGGAATCTCAAAAATTATTCATGAATTTGAAAATTGTTCTTTAGTCTCAAAACAATGTTCAGGAATTCATGAACTGTTCACAAATTTGAGAAATGCTATCAAGTTTCAGAGGAGGTTCATGAATGTAAAAATTATTCCCATATTTTAAAAAGGTTTCACATATTTAAGAACTACTCCCTCTGTCCCATAATGTAAGACCTTTTTTTACTCTAGTGTAGTGTCACAAAATGTCTTATATTATGGGATGGAGGGACTATTTCTGTATTTTACAAAAGTTGAGGAAATTAGAGAAATGGAAAAGTACAAGATATAAAAATTAGAAGAAGAAAATAAAACCAAAAAGGCTGATAATTTTTTTTAGGCAAAAAAAAGCCGATAGAGAAAACACAGAAAAACGAAAAAAGAAACGGTTCAGGAAACCGATGGGAGGGAACACACAGAAAGAGAGAGAGAGAGAGAGAGAGAGAGAGAGAGAGAGAGAGACAACAGAACTGACAAAATGGGCCGGCCCACTACTGCGGGGAAGGGTGCGCATTTGGTCGTTATCCCCAGACCCGTGCGCGGAATAGGAGA
>NC_057799.1:14600814-14605658 GCF_018294505.1 Triticum aestivum
CCTGCCCTAACAACGGCCGTCCGTCGCCCAGCCCGACGCCGCCCCAGAGCCTCGTCCCATTCTCCATCCTCGGGGTCCCTTAGCTCCGATGCTACCGCCCGCCACTCGCAAAAAAAAAAGAAAATGCTACCGTCCAGCCCCAGCGCCCCCTTCTCCAGCTCCGCCGTCCGCCCCTGCCTTCCCCTGCATACCAAGGTAAAATATTTTCTCCTGCAATGGGAAAACCGGGAGTACGGATTCGTTCCTCCCCTCCTTGATACGGCGAGCTAGCCCGCCAGCAACGATTATATGCAAAAGCTTGCATTTGGAGACGAATTGTCTGGATACGACACTACACTATATACAGTCAGTTGGCACTTGGTTGAACAGAGATTAGTTTGGGTGGTGGAACTATATACGGTTAGTTTCTTTTTTTGGAACATAGATGCAGTTAGTTGGCAGTTGCAAGAACTGGATAGTCTATTATCCAATGCTCCAGTTAGTAGTTGCTGTAAAACAAAACTAGGACACTTTGTCAGATCTGGTGTTGAACTGACTCCAACTGTCTGAACTCTCATTGTTTTCTTAAATTGAATGCTAACCTTCGAAATTTGTTTTGTAAATTTCCAGTATGATCTTGGCTGCTTAAATGCGAACTGTGTTAATCACGTATGGAGGAACGCTTATGTTTTCAATTGCTTGCAGTGTCACGGGCCGAGTCGATGATGCGCGGTTTCAGGGCTTGCAGTGTCAGTAATTAGAATGCAAGTAACCCACTGATCACAGATAGCTGGACCCCCTAGTGGCCTGCTCAAACTAAGAAACGGTCTTAACTCTTAAATAGGTCTTGGGGTGAGGATTTAAGAATTCTTACAGGACATGATTCACCAGCCTACAGTGCAGAAAAGAAAAACTGACTCGGCCCTGCAGTAAAATTGGGGTACAGTCTTGCAGAAGTTAGTGTAAGCTTCCATCTGAATGTCATTTATTAGTTGTCCCTCCAATTGCAGTAGAGATTTGTTGTTTACAATGGCTAAATACGTAAACCTAGAGAAACTAGTACAAATAACATTACTCGTATGACAGGGAGGATAATTCATACAGTTATCTGTACCCTTAGTTCATACAACACTATACGTGGTTTTCACGCGTGTAACTAATCCTTTATGTGGAGAATTCTACAACAGAGTATATCTGTAAACATAGATTATTACAAGAAACCATATAGCTAAATATGCATCATCTTCCTCCAGAAAGTCCTGTTATGGTCGTCGCTACAGAAGGGCATGACAGGATATGCTGCCCAAATTCTTCATCCCTGCTAGTAAGGCTCAAAAAACTTGATTGGAAATCCGGGAGTAGCACATCCTTTACAAGGTATTGCATCACTAGGCGCATGCATGGCCTAGCACTTGGTACTGGGTGAGAGCACAGCAAGCCAAGCTTTAGTACTAACTCTGCTTCCTCCCTGACATAATCTTCTAATTTTGGGTCTACCGTTTTGAGGAGCGAACCGCTCTCCCATGCATCGACCACCCAGTCTGTCAGCAGCACTGGCTCGCCATCAGAATCATTCACCTGTATTGGACGCCTCCCACAAGCAACCTCCAACATGAAGACACCGAATGCAAAGACATCAGTTGCCTTGGTTGCCCTTCCTAGCCTAGCCAGCTCGGGGGCAATGTACCCCCAGGTGCCAGCCAAATGTGTGGTGTGGGCATCTGTACCATGGTTGTGTAATCTTGCCAGACCAAAATCACCTAGTCTACCGTTCATTTCATTATCGAGGAGCACGTTGCTCGCTTTGATGTCTCGATGGATGACCACCTTCTCCCAGTCCTCGTGGAGGTAGCAAAGACCAGATGCAATGCCTTTTATAATGTTGAATCTGTGAAACCAGTCGACAGTCCGCTTATCTTGACCATGCAAAACTCTATCAAGACTGCCATTTGGCATGTAATCGTAAACCAGAAGGAGCTCGCTCTTGTGTCGAGAATAACCGAGCAACTGCACAAGGTTGCGATGGCGGAGATGGCCTAGGATGGTTATCTCAGCTATGAATTCCTTCATCCCCTGCTTTGACTCTGGCGAAACCCGCTTGATGGCAACATCTTGCTTCGAGTTTTGTAGCAGCCCTTTGTATACCTTTCCAAATCCTCCTTTCCCAAGAAGCATCCTGTCACTGAAACCGTTGGTCGCAGCGGCAAGATCTTTGTATGTGAAGGATGATGACCCACAATCGATTTCCCACTCACCACTTTTCCTTGCCTTCTTCATATAAACATAAAGAGCAATGATAATGACAATTGTGATGAACACTGACAGAATAACAACTGTTGTAATAACACCCCCAGAGATATGCGAGCCACTTTGAGCACCCAATTGAACCTGCGAGCCACTTTGATCATTCCGTCGAACATCCTGTATAACTCCAGACAATGCTGAGTAGTTAAGTGGTTTGGCCTCCCCATTTGGATTGAAACTCCAGCCAATAATGCTGTGTATGGAACTTAGGGTGCCGGTTGCAGAGGCAAAGCCAACATATACCGAGCTTGGCAAAATAGATGTAAGATTGACAGTGCTGGATAGCAGTGGGCGCTGAGGCTTCTCCTCTAAGTAAGGTGCTAAACTGACATTCACGTGGTGTGAATTGTCATCATAGTCCACCCATACTTGCATCGGTTTACCACTAATAAGTGACAAGGGGGAGAACGTGCCATTTGGGGTGTAGTATCCAGCAGTGTGGGAGTTGATAGAGACCAAGGTGTTCACATCGATTCCAACATGATTAGCATCAATATCCCCAAATTCGCTATTTCGGATGGTATCAAGCTCGACGGCAAAGAGATGATTTGTGACATTACCGATGTTTTGAGAGTTGAAGATGCCCATGTACTGAGACGGAAGGGCATCCAATAAAGAGTCTGCTGTAGCGGAAATCGTAAAGGCAAGCCCATATCCGCCTAAATCAGAGTAAGAGGGAGTGATGATGAACACGAAGGTTGTGGAGAAGGAGGAAATAGAGTCAAACCGGCTTCCGTAGTAAGCGTGTCCTACACTCTGGGCAGCACCATCGGTTAGCATGAGAGCTCTGCCTGCGATTGAAGCTACACCATCAATAAGGAGCATGGCATGGGAGAAACCGTCATAGGCGAACCCATCGTTGGCATAGGAGGCGGAGGTTGGGGTGAGGAAGAGGAGGCAGAGTAATAGGGAGTGAGGCAGCATGGTGGTCTCAGGGATGGCCGGGTGGGTTATGAAATATGAATAATCGAGGCAAGTGCCAAAGAACTTAAGCACAAGTAATTCCAGAGTCTATGTCACGTTTGGTTTTCGGTCAATATGGTGGGTCCTACTGGAGAAAAGTGAGGCCATTTGATTGGTACACAACTAAACATCCAACACATCAAGAGGGGAACTGTACATTGTTGACCGACTTTTCCACTAAAGCACGAGGGGAAAAGTATTACTTTCTGGAACAAATCAAGCAGCATTTCGTTTGTCTCAATGCACCAAATGCAAAGAATTCCACTTTGTTTCCAGAGATAGCTCAATATGTTTTGTTTTTGTCAGGAACACACACAAAAAAACTGCTTTTCCTGAAGAAAAAGAAAGCCTTCAGCACATGATCAATCGGAGCAAAATAAACATATTCTTCAAGACAGGTAAAAGGGACATACTCTTCAAGAGAGGGACAAGTTTGGCATACAATTCCAACTGAACACTATGCAGTCAAGACAACTTCCAGTAGGATGTGATGTGCCCTTACCCTTGGGATCAGGGCACCAAAAATGTTGACTGGTCAAGTCTCTGGCTCTGGGTGGATAAATGGAAGAAGATATGTTTTTGCTCGCCACCAGCCTAGTAGATGAACCACCAATTGCACATTTGTTTGCTTTTCTGCTCCTTAACTTCTTATATACATGGCACAAACGACTTGTTCGCTGTCAGTCCTGGTATACATCTCCGGCTGTGTTTCGTCTCTGCTGTCCCTTGCTCTTGATGTCCTGAAATGCGGCGCTTCCGTCGGCCGCCACCAACCAACCACCATGTAGTATGCTGAGCCGCCAGACTGCACCATTGGCCGTCGCCACCGCCCACCAGTGTGTCTAATTTGGTGACATCGCAAAGCACAGCAGGTCAAATTTGGTAGGCAACTCCTTAATTTATTCGAATTTTGTTATTCAAGTGAGTCAAAATTTGTTGGATGTTTGGTTTTTGAAGTGCAGTTTTGAACCTGTCATTCTGAACTGGAGTCCTGAGTGCTGGAACCTGAAGCCCTTCTTCGCACTTCAAATACGGAGTCCTATAGTCTTGTTCGAGCAAACTGAACTTGGTGTCGAAACTCGAAACCCGAAGCTTTCTCAGTATACAGTTTGATTTCTGTTGTGCATTTTCTGGGATATGGAGTCGTGTAACTCGAGCTATCTGATCCAAGAGAAGAGACACTCAAGCTGGTCCAACTCTGTTAATCATTTCAAGTCTTCGTTCTGCGCATTGGAGAGGTAAAACTGTTGGGCCGAAAATTTGCTTGACAAGCCAACCTACTATTGCAGCCATTCAGGCCACCACAGATCGCATGCATATCAGGTTCTCTCTGTAAGCAATATAAGACGTTTTTTGCAGTTCAGTTTGATACGGAGAGAGTATTGTTCATCCGTTGGGTTGCTTTTGCCCAGGTGCGATACAAAAAGTAGAGATCAGAACTGAACTTGGTTCCTGGAAAGCTCTGAATCCTGAGTGCCATGGAAGAAAAACGGAATGGGTTTGCAGCAAACTGATTGACCAGCCTCCCCCGTCCTCTGAAAAAACAGCGAGCCTTCGTTCAAAGACAGAGGAAAGTTCAGGAGAATATCATGAAAGTG
>NC_057799.1:14606181-14629474 GCF_018294505.1 Triticum aestivum
TTTAAAATGTTGTGAGATACTCCTATATTGTGAGTATATAGGATTACCAATAGTTTGATTTTTTTTCCCCTAGTTTCTTAGTAGCAGCCTCAGGAGAGGAAAAAAGAAAAAGTTCAGGTGCACCCAAAATACGGCAGGAGTGAGATAACTTTTTCACTCGGTGCACACTCTTCGTGCGTGTAGCGTTGATGTGTGTAAAATGCACTGCTCAAATTAAGAAACGGTCTTAAAAGAGATGAGACCACTGGATACAGATGTACTGTTGCTGGACCCGTCTTATCCTAATGTGGGCATCCTTGACCCTGCCACTTTGGTAGTAGAACGGTTCATGAAGATAGACACTGGTAGTACTATGTGATGAGCATCCAGAAACAAGCACGACAGTGGACACCCAGGCTTCTCCCCGCTCGGGATTCCTGGCCGTCGGATCTTCCTTTGATGCATTCTGGACCGTAGGATCTCGCTCGGGAGAGATCTCGGCCGTCGGATCAAGCCGGATCACTGCTACAATGAATAGTGATGAATAGTAGCCTCCATTCGATTTTTCTTACTGACTTTTCTTACTCCGGGTTTACTGTCTTACCTCGCTGACGTGTGGGGTCGACCCCTGGTGGGCCGCACCGGTCAGCGACTGTGTCTGCGAGCGTGGTCTGTGTGTTATTTAGTGTAGAAGTATTCATGCCACCGCCTGTAAAACTGGATGGCCGCCGAGTCCTCCCTTTGCGCGGTCGCGCCGCCTCCCCTCGTCCAGCCCTCTCCCCGACCTCGCCGCCCCACACACACCTCCGCTCGCCCAGCCCTCTCCCTGACCTCGCCGCCCCACCCACATCGCCACCACCGACGCCCCTCAGACCTCGCCAGCGCGGACCTCTCTCCTTGTCTTCCTCGTACCACGGCGCCCGCAACCTCCTCCCTCCCGTCAACAGAAGGGGAGGAAAGAGAAGAGGAAGAGCGAGCGCGTCAGACGGCGGCCATGGCGGCGCCGTCGTCTGACCTCGGCCTCCAACTGCTGACCTCTGTCCTCGTTTTCCTCGCACCACGGCGCCCGCAACTTCCTCTCCCTCCCGTAAACTTCTCCGGGATCTACAACATCGACGGCTACGGCAGCGCCACGCGCGCAATGGCTGGGGGCTCCGCCGGACACGGCAGTCCGTGCGCCCCGGCCTGGATCCCCATGCGTTGTCTTCCCCGACGGCATGTTTCTCCTTTGGTCAGCAGATGCTCAGAGTCTTTTTATTGCTGTCTGTTTTCTGAAGTTAGTGTCGAAAAGACGAGATGCCTATTCATATTCATATATTCAAATGGTATCTCATCTGTTCAAATTTGTTTTTTCAATATTGTTTGTCATGCTTAATCTGTGTTGGTCTGGATGCAGACTTACACCTTGGACCTGCTTGGCAGCAAAAAGATGAACCAAACCCAATGTGATTCACCATGTAGGCTTTTTTGGTGGAGCAGAATGACAAAGCTTCCGAGAATCAGAGGTAGTGTAGTATAGCTTAGGACAACAGAGTTACCTTGTGGATATGTTGGTGTAGAACCAAGTGTACAAACATGTTTCCTTGTGATTGTTTTGTTTTGGTTATGTTCTGGTGCAAATGGTTTTTCCATATGAGTTGCTCGCCGTGAGGCGGGCAACGCGCGCCACTTACTAGTTAATATAATCAGGCCTCGCAGTCATGAATTAAGAATTATTGCAAGTGTAAGACACGATTGACCAGTCTACAGTGCAGCAGTGCAGAATATGAAAACCGACTGGATCTACAGTGCAGATTACTACTAATACGGATGTATCTAGACTTATTTTAGTTATAGATACATCCATTTTATTCATTTATAGGACAAGTATTTCCGGACGGAGGGAGTACTAGTGTTACAAAAGCTGCAAGTTTCCGTCTGCATCCTCGATCGATGAATGTCATTTGTTTAGTACCCTCCAAGGCTCCGATTGCGTCAGAGCCTTGTTTACATGGACTAAACATTCAACCCTACAGAAACTACAGAACAGGCCAGCGGGTACAGGCCAGCAGAGAGCATAACGCATTGAAGAAAAATAATGACCAAAAGGGCACCATATATCTATTGCTCTTGCGTTGAAAATTAAAGCAAATTTTTAGTTTAGGGAACTACACCCCGAAGCTCTGAACGAAAACGGGACAAACGCGTTATCATATCCTCAACTCAAATCTCCGTCCTTCTCAGGACGCAACTCTTTGTATCAGTCAAAAATTTGCACGGTATTATTTTCCAGACAAGCACGAGGCACTTGGCAGCAAAGGAGATCGGGCGCATGGGGCTTATATGTCAAGGAGCAGCCTCCGGGGGTCCTCGACGACGTCCTTGATGCGGCGCAGGAAGTAGACGGCTTCTCTGCCGTCGATCAGCCTGTGGTCGTATGTCAGCGCGAGGTACATCATGGGCCTGGCGAGGATGCTGCCGTCCACGACCACGGGGCGTTGCACGATGGAGTGCATCCCAAGAATCGCTGACTGCAAATAGACAAGATACCGTGTGTCTCGGATGAGTATCTGCTATGGAATGCTGTTTAAAGATTCAGCTCAGCACCAGAAAAGAAAGGCAGCGGTACCTGTGGGGGGTTGATGATGGGCGTGCTAATAAGGCTTCCGTAGACACCACCGTTGGAGATGGTGAATGTTCCTCCCGCCATCTCGTCAATTGACAGCGCCCCCTCAGTAGCCTTCTTTGCAAGGTTGTTTATCCCTTTCTCGATGTCAGCAAAGTTCATTGTATCAGCATCTCGGATAACCGGCACCACAAGACCCTGAAATATACGAGATTTGCATTGCCAGTGAGATAATAGCCCTAAAACCAAGGAATGCAGCATGCTGACAACTATATGTTATTCTAGTACCTTGGAAGTGCCAACAGCAACACTAACGTCGACATAGTCTCTGTATATGATGTCATCGCCGTCAATGACAGCATTCACAATTGGCTGGTTCTGCAGTCCAGAAACAGCAGCCTGCGAAAGCCAAACAGAATCAGCATAATTGAATAAAATCAGCAATAGTTAGGCGATGCATGACATTGGACATTACCTTGACAAAGCAAGACATCAGACCTAGTTTGACACCATGCTTCTTGACAAATTCATCCTTGTAGTCAGACCGCAGCTTCATCAAATTGGTCCTGCATCATAATATCAATATTAAACAAGTGATAAATAATATCTACATATGCGAGTTATTGTAATAACAGTTGATGGTGGAAAAATATGATTGATTAAGTTCTTATGTACGAATAGATGAGCATATGCTGAATCACATATTGATACCCATATTAACTACAAGAAAATAGTATTATTGTTTTGATCAGGAATACAAGCAGACATTTCTGTGACCACTCTTATATAAATCATTATATTGCTAGTGGATGGCAACCGGTAATATAGTGACATGCACCCTAAAATGGTGTAGTTAAATTCCTCACGATATGCTAGATGGGGACCAGATGTCACCATCTCACCATGTTCAACAATTGTACAGTGAAGCATTCATACCACAAGAGTAACAACATAAGATAAGATAAAAGTGAGATCTAACACGATAGCACACCACATGAACAAATGTTATAATAAGAAAAGAGATTACCAACATGCTTACATATCAACTTCACTAAATTTGGTCAGCACCACATGAACTAATGTTAAATAAGGAAAAAGAAAAGATCAACACACTTACATGTCAACTTCATTGAATGTGGTCAGCATTGCAAATGTGTTCTGGGAATCCTTCAAACGGTTGGCAATGCGTTTCCTAAGCCTGGGCATTGGCACCTGCAGTTACCGTTGTAAAAGATTACAGACAAATCCCTTTAAAACTGATTCCATGCAACTTTACAACTTTAAGTCATTGCAGATTAGCCTTACCCGTCGCTCTCGCTCTTTTGGAGGGAGCTGTGGTTCTGTAGGGGAGGTTTTTGAAGGAGTTGGCTTTGGTGCCTGCTTCTTGGGAGGTTCTACTTTTGTGGGTTTCTCTTCTGCTTTTGGTGATTTCTCTTCAGCTTTTACTGGAGGTGATTCTTTTTGGGGCGCCTCCTCAGATGGGGCAACATGTGTTTCAGCAGGTGCTGCAGACTTTGATACGATAGCAACTATGGTGCCTGGAGTAACAGTATCACCTTCACTAGCAATAAACTGCGGAGCAATGGCATTAAGAAAATTAGCAATTTTGCTACAGCTCAGGTAGAGGCAGACCATGATAAGAAGCACAAGTGGAAGCTAAAAAGAGAAAAAGTATCCACCTTTTCAATAACACCAGCTTCAGGACTAGAAACATCTATGGTGACCTGGAATACAAAGGAAAAATATGTTTTATATTAAAAATCATAGGCACTCGATTTGACACATATTTAGAGTACAATTCAAAATGATTAAGAGAGGCACTAAACCTTATCTGTTTCAATCTGGGCTATGGCCTCGTCAGCCTCAACTCTATCGCCGGGTTCTGTATTGAAGAAGGGTTAATAGAAGGGCCTTCACTCTCACAGAAAGAGAGAGAGAGAGGGGTGGGAGAGAGAGCATACTCTTTAAGAAGTTAGCAAGAGTTCCATCAGTTACAGATTCACCCATGAAAGGTACAACAGCTTCAAACTTGTCTCCTACAGAAGGAACAAAATGAATCAATTAGCACATTTTCAGGAGCAATTTATAACAGTGTTGGACATAACCCAAAAAAGAAAACAGCTGCCATTACCATTGTCTGATGCGAATGACCTACTCCAGAGTTGGTAAGGAGAGGCATTTGGGAAGTAATTGTTCCTTCTAGAAATTTAAAAGAAACGGCCATTAGTAACTAGCTCATTGTATGAAGAGGACAAAATATCTAACATCTACGATGATGATGATAAACAACGAAGTTGTCAAAAACGCCTCTACAGAATACAACCAAGTACAAAAGTTTACCACCTACCTTGTCAGCTTTGAGCTTTGGGGACCAACTGGAATAAGACCTGCAGAGAGCACAAAGGTATTAGAGTCATCCATAGTGAACCAGTGATCAAAATCCAAATAGCAATTGTTCAGCTAATAACCTGAAAGTTGACTGCTGTAGTTTCTGACATGTGTGTAGCTCCTCAGGAGGCCTAATGTCTGCAAGTAAATGGAAACAGTGAGCACAAAAAGATAACATAAGAAAATAATCCATGTACTCGTATACTCTGTGAAGACATGTTGCATTAAGTATAATGTCTTGTATCTGCTGTATTGCTAGTTGCTACAAATGATCAAATGAAGATAAAGTAAAGTAGTGAACCAATGAGACCAACAGCGGCAAGCAGGATTACCACCAATATGAACATTACAACTTAGAGCCTAGATCTGGAAAAATGCACACCATAATGCCCTTGTTATTAATATTAGCACAACATGGAATGGGGCAGGGACAAATCAAACTTTATGACAACAGATTGCATTTAACAAGTCGTGTAGGGTATGAAAAAATGCAACATAAGCATAGATCATATACTATGTAACTAGCAGCCAATCAGACATATCCAGTGTTTGTTAATTGCATGCCCTGATGAAACACAAATGAGTTCCTATCTGTTAGCAAGAACTAGACAAAGCAAACAATCCTACCCCAGATATTCAAGTATGTGCAACCTATTCTAGATTCTCCGTTCCACACAAGCACAGAAATGGGGGGGAACAGCAAGGTGCTTGCATACTCTGCGAAGATATGTTGTATGAAGTATAGCATCTTACATAAGATGTATTGCTACAATTGATCAAATCAAGATAAAGTAAAGTAGTAAACCAATGAGACCAATAGTGGCAAAATCAGGATTGGTGCCAATATGAACATTGAAAGTTAGAGCCTAGGTCTTGTCAGATGCACACCAAAATGCCCTAGTTACTAGCATGACATGCAATGGGATAGTTACAAGTCACAGTTGATGACAGCAGATTGCACTTGACAAGCAGGGTAGGGTGTGAAAATTGTAACATAAGCATGAACGATATACTGTCTAACCAGCAGCCAATCGAACACATAAAATGGGACAAGGACAGGTCACATACATTTTATCACAACAGATTGCACTTAACAGGTAGGGCAGGGCACGAACTATGCAACATAACCATGAACAATATACTATGGAACTAGCAGCCAATCAGACATATCCAGTGCTTGTTAATTGCATGCCCAATTCCTATCTGCTGCCACGAACTGGGCAAAGAGAAGGATCCTACCCCAGATATTCAGGGCTGACTGTGCAGCCGGTTCTAGGTTGACCGTTCCACGCGAGCACAAAAACGGGGGGAAACAGCAAGAGCACTAACTGGAACCCTAATCTGCGCGGAGAGACCGAATCACGCCGAGCGAGGCGCGTCCCGCGGGCCTCGCTGAGCGCCCGTCACCCCAACCTTACAGGATGCAGCAATTAATCCCCTCCCCAACCAACCCAATCAGGCATCAGAGATCCCCAATCACGCGAGGAAACAGGCCTGCGAGAACACGCCAAACGAATCGGGCCGGTCGCATCGAGGCACGGAACCACCCGCGCGAACCCTAAATCCCCTCTCCCCCTCGGAATCGCAAAATCGCACGGGCGGCCGCGGCAAATCGATCGGGGTATAGCAGTGCGGGCGCGCAGGGAGGACGAGGAGGGAGAGGGCGGGGGGACTTACGGGGCTGGAGCGTCGGAGGAGGCGGGAGGCGATGCGGGACGCCATTTCGCCGGCGGCGGCGGCGTCGGGAGGGCTGTCGTGCGGGAGAAGAAAGGGCGGCTTGGCTGGCTGGCCGAGAGAGAATGAGGGATTTGGTCCTCCTCCTCCTCGATTCGTTCGGCCTCTCTGTCTGACTTGCGGACCGGGCGCAGGAAGGAAGGTGCCGCGCAATAATGAGATCTGGAAGATAGAAAGGGAAATGGGAAACGCTTCTCCTGGCCCCACCCGTCGGTGGCCGCGGCAGGGGGGTGCTCCTTCCGGTCTGGCCCACGAATGGACATGTCGGTGCTTCCAAAATTCCAATCCTCGGTTCGGCCCACATTTGTTTTCTCTTTTTCGTGTCACTACTTTTTTTTTCTCGCGAGCACGCAAATTACGTAACATTCCATTTATTTTCCAAAATTTTGTAGTACTACTTTAAAAAAAATGGGATTGCTTACCACATATAAGAGTAGGTCTTTTAGAAGTTATGATATCTAATTGTTATTTCTTTGCTTGCAATTTTCTTATTGGCAACTTACCAAGCTGCCGCTTGGTTTACGGTCATTATTTTTGCCCCGCTCCATAAATAACTGAAGAAATTACATAGATTTCAATTATTTTTATCGCGTGAGTGCAAAATAAAGCATTGTCAAAATTATTGCTATTAGAGTTTCATTAGCCATATTGTTATTCTTTATTTTACAAAAACGTTAAAATTAAGCTTTAAAGGTATACTTGATGTTAATAATTTGTTTTTCCCTAAAATTCAGGTCAGCTTATACTTTGATTGATCGCTTTACAACTAACTGATCCTTAAATATGCCATACACATGGTTCCAGTCAATCCTAAAAACTTTTTTTCGAGATTGTATGATTCAGTTTGCTTTATAGTTGACTGAACTATACATGGGCATGGCTACGTTTCATAATATATTTCTTCCTAGAATATGCATAAGCATGTGTATCATATATTAATAGGAGAAGGGGGTACAGAGCCCACCCACCAAGTTACAAGCAAGGCACAAAGGCCTTGTTACAATGTGAAATACTAGTTACACCCCCGCCTATACAATTCTGCTACGAAAGCTTGCATGTCCCGCTTGAACAACCTAGCCGTTTGCCAAACTTTGCCCTCCTCGATGATCATCATGGCAACAGTTTGGATTTGTGGCGATTTGTTGGTGAATACAATGTCATTACGGTGTTTCCATATCTCCCAAGCAACCAAGAGCTTAAGCGTGTTGAAGTCCTTCATGTACGGTTGTGATGCTCCATGTGTTACGATTCAAGGAACGGCTGTGATGCTCCATGTGTTACGATTCAAGGAACGGCTGTGATGCTCCATGTGTTACGATTCAAGGAAGCAACTGATCCGCGTTTGTGGGTATCCAATCGTCATGGCCCCAAGCCGCCATTACAACACTACATTTCATAATTGGTTCCACATATTCTTACAATCTACTAGACATTGAAGTCTCAATGGATTAGTTATGTAGGTTCACATATAAGAACTTTGGGTAATAAAAGTAGCATACACCTAATTAAGATGTTTCTCACGCATTTGCGCATGCCACTGTGCTAGTTATTATCAAATAAAAATGTACTTTTGATTTGAACGTGTGTACCAAATTATGTATGGTTCTGAAGGTGGCAAGTACTCTATGTGATGGGGGCGGATGCCCCCCCCTCCCCTTCGACCTTCACATAGGTTTGCTAGTGCTACAATTGTTTTACTCCATTAACAGTACACTAACATCGATCTTGATAGCTCGTATTCAACGTGCGCCGGATGCATAGACGAATTCCACATTGTGTTTCATGCAACCACCTGTTTCATGAGAAATGCATGAAAGAGATGGTGGCATGAATCCTTCTCCGTTTCCCATTGTACAAACAATTACTCGGGTAGTCATGTCATGTTCGTGGAAATGCAATGATGTAGGAATGAGAAACTCTGTGGCATCTGATGAAATGTTGTATCATTTATTCATTTTGCACAAATACGATTGTCGAGGACGAGGGTGAGAGGGCGACCCAAACCCATGATTTTGAGAAGCTTGGGGAACAAGTCCACACCCCGGAACGACAAGATGCATATCACCTTATCATTTTTTTTTGCAGATGCATCAGAATCTTCAAGATCATGAGGTGCACGAGCAACTACTGAGTGTCTTGTGGAGCATACGTGGACCAACAATGGATACCAAATAGCTAATGTTTGAATCGTGCAGTTACAACAATTTATATGTCTAAACTATTCATTTCCGCTACCAACAAATGTTGTTTACGTGTGATATTCACGTGTATAATGAACGTGAATGGATTCAAGGGCCTAGATTTGAGTAGTGTGATTTCCCGACATGTCATATGAGGGGCCGTCTGGCGCTATCCGCAGTCGCGCCTGAGGGTGACAGGGCGCGTCCATGAACATTTAAGAGGCCAAATTTGCAAAGTCCGGCTGGTAGATGCTCCTACTTGGTTGTAGGCATTGAAGCATGGCGCGGTGCTCCAATGAGCTCATGGTCCTGAATCACACCATGGCATTTTTTTTTCAGCACACGATGGTTACTGTGGTGCATGCTCGCAGGATTCTGAGCAAGCAACAATGGTGTTTTTGTTTTATATGTATGATTTAAAATATAAAAAGAGTACCTGAGCAACCAGATTGTATAGTAATCATACAAGAAGCAGGTGGACCATTGCACCGCGTCTAGTAACCGCAAACAGAACCACACACTCTTAATTACGATGTCTAACTTTTGAGAGGAAGTCTTGAAGCGAGTGATAACACGTCTACAAGAGGGGAAAAGAGAGCCGTATGCATTTATGAAACCCTGCTACTTCTGGAAAGAAAAACAGAGGTTTGGTCATGGTGCAATCGCGACTGAGGAACCTTCCTTGTAGAACGAGAATGGCTAGTCAAGGCGGGTCGGAAAAACGAAGCCATATTTTCACGGATGCTCCAAGAAGATGTGTCATGCTGATCCTCGTTGATGTGCGTGCGTGCGTGCGTGCTTGGTTCTAGAAGGGCGGAAAAGTCGTTCCAGTGGATAGGCCGCATGGTGGTGGACGCTGGTCTGGATAGGATAGGGCACCGGGATGGTTGACGGACACACGGCGGTGCCTAGTTGAGTGCGAGGTCGCTCTTTTCTCACGGATCGAGTCTACCGCCGTGTCCCGTGTATCCACCGAATCGGGAGAGTAGACGAAACTTGTTTACGGCTGCAGTCGTTGTCACGTGCGACGTGACGACGGGAGCCGGTGGGTTGAGCCAGACGAAAGTTTTCCCGGTTTCGAGTAAATAGCATAAAGCTACTACTTTATAGGCTAAGGTTTTAAAAAACTATCGGTTTTTAATTTTTCTCAGATAACTACTAGATGGATGATCGGCTATTTCAAAAAACCCAAATTCCTGAGTCTTTATCAGTTAATTGCGATTATGACAATTGAGGCCCACATGTAAGATAACCGTTTGTTTGACCGTTTACTTACATGTGAGCCCCACACGTAAATTTTGTCAAAAAGCAATCGGGTCCCTACAAGTTTTCTAGAAAAGCAATCAGGTCCCTGTGAGTTTTCTGAAAAAGCAATCGGGTCCCCGAGGCAAGGCAACGCTGCATCCTCCGGCCGGCAAGCCGCGCCCGCGGCGGTGGAATCCACGACGTGCACCACCTGAGGCCGGCGAGTCGCACCCGCAGCGGTCGGGTCCATGCTGGACATCACCTGCGGCCGGTGAGCCGCGCCCGCAGTGGCCGCCCTGCCGTGCCTCGCCTGTGGCAGCCGCCCCGCTGTGCCTCGCCTGCGCCACCTCCACGCCGTGCCTTGCGCGCGACCGCAGCCATCCTGTGACTCGCCTGCGGCCGCCGCCATCCCTTGTAAAAGGTGCGGACCCAACCTGTCATAATCGTGATCAACTGATAAAGAGTCGACGATTTGGGTTTTTTGAAACAGCCGACCACCCATTCGGTAGTTATCTGAGAAAAATTTAAAACAGGTAGTTTTTTGTAACCCTAGCCTGTAAAGTAGTAGTTTTATGCTATTTACTCCCCGGTTTCTTGCTAGCTAGCGTTCCGTTTATTTTCTCCTTGCTGGCTTGGCCTCGTTGGAGTCGACGCTCGATCGAAATCAACTGACGCGACGGCTAGCCAAGGGAATGTAATAACATGCATGGTTTCCTGCCATTTACCACCGAGATGGGCGTCATAGCTAGCTCGTATTCCCTGCTGTATATTCTCCACGTATTGGTGTGAAATCTAAACAAATTGTAGTGATAGTCATGCAGTTTTTTTGGCAATCTAGTGCTTATCATTGCACATGCTGCCTACAACAATGCTTTTTTGGCCCCCATAGGAAACACCAATGACGCGATGACCACGTACCGGCAGCGGCGGCGCCACCTTGTTGATGCGACAGCAACAGCAACAGCAACATCATCCGCGTTGCTATCTCCGCCCGCCCGCGTTGCGCGACGTCCCGCAAGCCTCCATTTGTGCCCGTCTACGTTCTCCCGCGATCGATGCAACCAACGCCTACGTCCCTCAAAATATGCCCCTCTAGAAGTTGGATGGCCATCGATTGTGTATTTTCCTCCATATATATGCAACCAACGCCTACGTCCATCGGCCGGGGGTCATCCTCCTTTTCTAAAAAAATGTATATCTTCTCTTCCTCCCGCGTTTTTTCTTTTCTATTCATCGATCCATCGACCAGTTTATATTTTTTTAGCATGCGTATGCGTCAGATGCCGATGTTTTTCCAGCCCGCCGGGGGAGTACGTGACCAAGAGAGAACCTGAGCAAGGAAAATCCCAAGTTTCTAGAACATGTGACGCATGCATCTTGTCCATTCGTTTTGAAAAATAGACGTCGTGTTAGTTTTGGGCATCAGAAATGAAGCCATGGCATGCGTTCCCGTTTTGTGTGTATCCATGTATGTGTCGTCACGAGAACACGATACACGGCTTCTATTGTGAAGCCGGTGGTTGTGGGCGGTCAGGAGGAGGAAGGAGGCTGGAGGTAGAAGGCGACGCAACAGCCGTCTGATCAAGATTCAACAGTCAAAAAATTTGATTGGCATCATTTCTTAAAACGACTTACAAATAGCCCGCTACGTCGTATTTGTTTTCATTGGATATATTCTTGACCTTGCATTCTCCCACATTGCGGGCCAATAAAAAAATATTGACCCGTTGGTGGTTTCCAGTTAAACTTGAGAAAGACAACACAACTAAACTTTAAGTCATGTGACTTTGAGGTCACTGACACATGGGTCTACATATTAGTGACCGCTAACTCACATGAGTCCTCCAAGTATCATTCTGGTGTCATGGAATTCTCTTTCATATACGCTAGCATAACGTTATATTTCAGTCGCCTAAAATTCTCCTTAATCTAAAGAGGCTATCATACTTTATTAAAACAGAAAGATGTTTTATTTTGAAATTAAACTCTTGCCGGTGGATTTCAATTTGAAAGCCATCCATGTAGAAACTATTGATATGGTTCAAACCTAGCCCTATGTTTGCCTTTCCCCTCTGGGTTCTATTGGGCTCTCTTTATCCTTCTCTTGCTGACCTGTCCCGTCCTTGTGTAGCTAACTTTCTCCCATCTTTCACCATACACCACTATCCCTATTGAAATCAATGGATCATGTGTACAAGACTATCACTGACTTGAAATATGCAGATGGTTAGGTATTGGGGTCAAACACGTATAACTCCAACCTAATTTATAAATGTACAACGGGTAGCTGAAAATAGACTAGACAGAGCGACTAGGCTGTACATAAGACCATGAAATGAAACAATCTGGTCGCCCGTGGCAGGGGTGACCGAACCGACAGATAAATGGTCAAGATGTTTGACTTGACCTAGAATGTTTTATCGTGGTTGTAACACGTTGATTTAGCTGACGGGAGGAGCGCACATTGTCATGCCCTATAGATGTTGGTGTTGATTAGTGAATAACTTTGGTAGAACACAGGGCCGAACCATGGTGTATCTAGAGTTTGGTCTAGATGAGGTCATGAACATTGTCATGCGTGATTGTAATCCCTATTTCTGAGTAATAAAGAGTTTATTCGCAAAAAAATGCTTTCTACTCTAAGGCGAGGCTGGAGTGGCATACTCTAGGGCACCGACAAATGTAAGACCGAAACTCACCCAATGGTTGGTTGGTGAGAATTGGGCGGGGGAAGGGGGTATGAGCGGGGGTTGTAGACAGGAAAGATCCAGCGCTCTACGAGCAGTGAGAAGGCAAGATGAGGGTGGACCAACAAAGTGGACTCTTAAACTTGGCATTGGTGCTCGCATTTTCCTGGCTTCATTTCAAGCTTCCGTCGATGTTTGTGCAGCGTGAGAAGACTTTTTCCGTCGAATACGAGACGCCTGTGGTGACTCTATAATTGTATTGTGTTTAAGAAAAAAGTTTGTAGTTTTTCTTGTACCTATAGCTGATGCCACAAACTTTGGTGGTCCTAGAGGCGAATTGATCGCCTTGTCGTGGAGTCAGACTGGGTCGCTGGTACATTTACATGTGCGCCACCCTAATTCTGGCCGGACAAAGCTGTAATCAGTCCGCAGCACCGCTACTCCTACCTCGGCTGGCCGCAAGTGGCAGCTGCAACGGCCATTATTTCCTCGCCATCCATCCAATCCATCCTCCCTTCCTTCCCCCCGTCCCCGGTCGTCGCCACCACCATAAAACCCCACTCCCCGGAGCCCGCGGCCGCGCATTAGTTCCCGCCGCGCGCCCGCAGCTCCGCATTCACTCCGCCCCTGCCCCCGCCCGCGGAGAGGGGCCAAGAAACCGACCCGGGACCGATCAGATGGGCGGCGGATCCGGCGGCAGGGGGAAGGGGATGCCGCGCGCGATGGCGCCGGTGGAGGAGGTGGACGTCGCCGCCGTCCGGTACAAGCCGGCGGAGCTGCAGGCGCCGCACCTCACGGGCTTCCCGCTCCGGGCCTTCGTCTGGCTCCTCGAGTCCCCGCTCCTCGGCCCCCTCGTCACCTCCATCCTCAAGAAGCAGAACAACATGACCCAGGTCCGCCCCTCCCTCCCTCCCAAATTTTCGTTTTTTACCCGGCGATTCCGTCGCGCTCATCGCGGTTTTCGGTCTTGTTCGGGGGCGGAGCAGATGCTGCAGCACACGGTGATCCCGGAGCGGCCCATGTTCTACCCGGAGTACCCGCCGCAGGGTATGTTCTCTTCTCTGATCCTATCCCCTGTCTCTGTCTCTGCCTGTTCCTTTGAAATTGTCGCTGGTCGTTGTTCATCTCCACAAGCAAGGAAGCAGACTGGACAAAACGAAACAAACACTAATTGACTTTTTTTTAATAAATAAATGTTCTACTTGTTTTGATTCAGTCAAGTTCAGCTGGAATTGTCGCTGAAAAAATTAAGTTCTGCTGCTGGAACTGAATAAGGCACAGAAAGATATATGTTTCCTGCAGAAACACACCTGAATAGTTTCCTCAATTTCGCCTACACTAATAATCTGCCCAATTCAGTTATTCAGATGTCGCAGCGATATTTTGAAGCACCCCTGTTTTTGGGCCTCCTGAAATCTTTTTTGACTGGAAACAGAAAGAAAATTCCCTATTGCAGCTTTTTTTATCATGTGAAAGTTATATGTATAAGGTAAAAAAAGGGTATGCTGTTGTTAATTGCTGTTGCTCCCAATTTACCAGAGCCTGAACGAGGGGTTGTGACCCTGGGGGACGACAGGGACCCTGTGGACAGAGTTGAGGAAGCACTGAGTTGCCTCGCCCCGTATGACCCGTCGGGGCGTTTCACATCGGCCGATGAGAAAAACCCCTTCCTCTACTGGAAGATACGTGACTTTGCGTATGCGTACCGGTCTGGGATCACGACACCGTCAGCTGTGAGTAGCTCACTGGATTGCACAGAACAACGCTGCTTGCTCTCCTTGCATTTGTGGTGTTAAACCTTGACCGCTGCGTAGGTTGCAGAGCTTGTCATAGCGGGCGTGGAGGAGTGGAACAACAAGAAGCCTCCGATGCCAATGCTGATCTTTTTTAAAGCGGATGATCTCAGGAAGCAAGCTGATGCTTCCACAAAGAGATTTGAGAAAGGTTTACACCCAACCCGGCTTTGCTGCTTTATTTCATCATTGTTGAAATGAACAGACATCATCAGGTGGAAACTCCATTTACCTCTATCCTGTTTCCTTGATATGTGTTGCTTCTTGTGCCCAGGAAGTCCAATTTCTGTTTTGGATGGAATCTTTTTCGCTGTTAAGGACGACATTGACTGCTTACCATACCCATCAAAGAGTTAGTTCACTCGACCGTAGTAGCCATTTTTTTTACTGTGTCTGAGAAGCACATTCTATATCATGTTACTCTTTTTTGAATTCAGGTGCCACCACATTTTTTGACGAAATCCGCCCTGTGGAGAAAGACGCTGTTGCTGTTTCTCGTTTACGGAAATGTGGAGTGATCTTTATTGGGAAAGCAAATATGCACGAGCTAGGCCTTGGGGTCACTGGAAACAATCCAAACTATGGGTACGGTTAATAATTGAGCTTCTGCTGATTCTGTCTGAAATGCTGACTTACATGGAGTCTAGGGACACATGAGTTTTATTGGAGGTGTTAAAACTTATCATGTTCTCATCTATGTTGACCTGGTGGTGTAACTCGAGTGTTACCAGGTTAAAATTTTGTACTCCCTTTTTTTGACACGCTGCAAACATGAAGGTCTAACAACATCTCTGTCATTCTTTTGCCTTGCCTAAAGTCTTGCAATGGAAAAGGGGAACATATTTGTTAGCTATTTCCTAGAAGCAAACTCAGCTGAGTAATTATAAAGCTTGACAACGAATCAGAACTTTCGGATGCCTACAAACATTATGCTCTAGCAGTATCATCGGAAACCATCACATTACGAAAAGGAAATGGAAAATGAATTTGGAATTTGAAGTCATCCTATATTGTTTATCTAGTCTACTTATTTTATGATGTTTGTCACTTTATCTTCATATTTTCATAATTATTTATTGCAGGACAGTAAGAAATCCACATTCAGTCGAATCATATTTTCATAATTATTTATTGCAGGACAGTAAGAAATCCACATTCAGTCGATAGGTATACTGGTGGTTCTTCATCTGGTCCAGCTGCACTTGTCTCATCAGGGTTATGCTCAGGAGCAATTGGAACAGACGGCGGAGGTTTGTACATATAAAGCTGTGACATTCATTGACGCTACATTCTTTTCAGTACTAGTCTCTAATTGGGACTTTTTCTTTCTTACAGGCTCAGTTCGAATACCATCCTCCCTATGTGGCATTGTTGGTTTGAAGACAACATTCGGACGCACAGATATGACTGGGTAACTAGATTAGTTCCTACTTGATATTTACTACTAGCATTTGCTTTTCTACAGATAAAAGTATATATCCGATCAAGTCACTGTCACTGTCACCATCTAAGGCTGCTCCGCACCTCAGCTATGCCTTCACGCTCATCCGAGTCCCACATAGGCCAGTGTCACTAGATTCACGCCTCTGCATTCTTATTCCTGTGATGCTCCATTTTTGTTAAGTCGGTTTGTGGGGGAGATTCGTGTCTTTCAGTTAGTTAATTTGTTTTTTAAGAGACTTTAAGAGACTCCACTTTATAAGATGAGTAAACTTTGTGAAACTACAAATATTCTTATAAACTGTCACAAGGCTCCAGTTTTAAGGCTGGACTGCTGTAACTGGCCCACCTGTCAGCCTCTTGGCCTAGTACCTACCTGTAATGGAGGTTTCAGCAAGGGCGTACGGGTTGCAATGTGTTGATCAATATTGTTGCATGTGACGGTTCAACTTTAAATATGGGGTTTTGCTATGCGAAAGCTTCTTGCAGCTATGTGCAATAGATGCATAAATCCATGGTTTTGAATAGTCTGTGCAAAATACCTGTAGTTTTGTGATTTTACGGTTACATTTCTTTTGGGCTTCATAATTTACTTGGATTAGGATAACCTTTTTAAGCCATTTAGGTAAGCGCGCGTAGCCTTTCTTTAACACTCCATATGTTCTCAAACCAGGGAAACAACGGTTACCGGATTTACTGGTACCCTGTTCAGGATTTTGGTTTAAATTTAATGTACAAATATAAAGAGCACCACCAATTCGAAACAAAAATAAGAAGGAACATAGTTCCAATAAAGGGAACCCAGGGACCATATTCTTCTCCAATCTGAGTTTTGCACAAGTCTCGAATAAACTGAATGACATGTTCGAAAATTCTGACCGTTGGTCAGGATGCTTTGTGGATTCCGAACAGCTATGACAACTAAACCTAGCAAGATAGTAATTACGACCCAAGATGGCTTGGTTGCCTTTTGTTTTAATAATAATATAATAGATTGTGAGCACGCATAATTTTATATCTTATTTGCAGGGTCGTTTGTGATGCTGGGACAGTTGAAGTTGCTTCACCTCTTACATCATCAGTAGAGGATTCTGTGCTATTGTAAGCATTTTGGCTTGCTAGATGAGAGCGTGAGGTTGCATGAGTCTGTTTAGCTATCTTTGTTAAAGTTGGAAGTTTGTCAACTCTCTTATTTCCCTTAATGATATAAGTTATATATCTAACTATCTGGTTGGGTAGGTACAACTGAATACTTGTCATTTATGAACACTCAACAGTCAATACCCTCTGCTTGTAAGTTATGTATTTACTACTTACTGTCTTACACCATGTCTTATGGCATTTCAGGTATTCTGCACTAGCAGGCTCTAGACCTATGGACAAACTTACGCTGAGACCTGTAAGATATTTCTTCTTTTAGCACTTCCCATCTGGTAAATACCAGAAGCACTGAATGTCTGTTAAAAACCCCTAAAATATCTTTAGTATCACTTCTATATCATTGCACTATACTAGTCAGTTTTTTTTTCTTAAATTGGAAACAGTACGGATGTCAGTCATTACTGAATTGTAGGAAAAAAAAAAGATTGTGATTGTTTTTCTAAAATGAAATGTAAAATTTTAGACTCCAACAGTACGGTAATCACAATACAGCAACAGTCACATGTTAATCTTCTCCATTATTACCCAGGATTGATCATAACCTATGATCTATAGCTGGCCTTATTGCATCCTATCAGCCTCATAGCTTCTGCATCTCTTTCCCTTTTCCTCTGTACAGTCCCTGCTGTGTGTTCCTAACTTGGTGTCCTCCGAGAATAGCAAGATCCTGCAATCAGTGAAAGTGGGAAAATATACAGAGGTAAAAATTTTCATGTGAAATATTATTTTTGTACACATGTGCCTTTTCTTAGATAAAATTGGCTTCTGCAGTGGTTTCATGATGTCCCTGATAATGAGGTCTCAAATACATGTGAAGATGCACTTAACCTCCTATGCAGCACCTTTGGATGTCAGGTATAGCCATTTATGTCGCAAACATATCTTATTATCACACCTATCTAGGTCTTGTACCTTTAAATGTACAATCTCTTCTTTAGATGAAAGCATTTGATCGTTAATCAGATTTTCCGTGTGTAAGGTGTATGCTTCTGTGCTCTCCAATAACTGCAACCATAGTTCTGTTGATGGTTACGTCAAAACAATTGTGAAGTGTTAATTAGAAAAATGTCCATCTTGACAACTCCTGTAAGTTGTAATTGATTATCGATGAGCATCATTTGGAGCTTCTAGCTATCCAACAAGCAGTATTAGTTAAGCTTATTTTTTCCCAGCTGCTAAATGATTATGACGAGATGCCTTTTCTGTTAGTGTGGTATCTACTATATATGCATATTCTATTGTTTTTTGACATCTCAGCTGACTAGTATTGTTTAATATTTTTCAAGATAGAAGAGATAATCTTACCAGAGCTTGAGGAAATGCGTACAGCCCATCTTGTCTCTATTGGCTCAGAAGCATTCTCAGACATGAATGCTCATTACCAAGCAGGGTACCTATCTATCTATCTATCTATCTATCTATTCACACAAATATCACCATCAGATTATCAATATTGCTCTCAGCATGAGTTATATAAAAAAATTCCTTTCAAGACGAGATAGAACTTGAAATTTATGTTCCCTGAGAGACTGGAAGTATTTTTTAAGCTAGTATTTACTATTTTGTAATGTCAATCTCACAATACTACTATTTTACAGGAGGCGAACTGAAATGACGTTAGATACTCGAGCAAGTTTGGCACTTTTTAAGTCATTCACTTCAGCAGATTATGTTGCTGCTCAATGTCTGAGGTGAATATGAGTATAAAGTAGCTGAGGCATTTGTGTTTCCATTACGGCACTTCATTCATATGAAGTACTCCCTCCATCCCAGTGCCAAAAACACTGTTATATTATGGGACGGGGGGAGTAGGTTTTTTCGTTCTGCAGTTTCATTTTGTTGTGGGAACCACCTTGAATGTGATTGCGGATAGGAAAGATAAAGTAAAACCTATTTAGATTGTAAGATTGTTTCAGGTAACACAAAAAGATGACCAATCAACCTAATAAGAAAGGAAACATGTCTATTCTTATGATCCCACAGGTTTCCAAAAACCTCTCCAGTGCATCTTATTTAGATTGATTCAATAATATAAGTTATTTCTAGTAACAACCCTAGTTATTACTAAATATAAAATTCAATTCTGATTATTATAATATGACATCCTACATATATGTCATATTCTAGTTAGGAGTTCTTTCTTTAGCATTATAGTTTGCAAACAAATAAGGGATTAGAGATAAGTAAACAAATAGGACTTGCATTACAGAGCATACCTAACGGCAGGTGATGGGGCATACTTATAGTGTATTAATTGTGTGGACATTTATACTAAGTTATAATAATTCAATAGCTACTAGAAGTCGTGCAGCTCCTGTTTCATCATTATCTTCTACCAGAAAGCGCTGCTAGTTTTCTTTAAGATCTGTCATGGTCTTGACTAGACTCCTAGTTTGTCACATACCGAGTTAATAAATTTCCTAGATGTGCTGACTGTTGCACAAATCGTGGAAATTGAGTCGTTACTATAAATCACATGCCACATAGTTATTGTATGACAAGAACAATTAAGTCTGAAATCTGAACCGTGAACTGTCAAGTGTGTATTTCTTTCTCCCACGGCAGATGTTCTGGCAGTTGTGTGCTTACGGTATCTGTGGCTTTTATAGGAGAAGGATAATGTACTATCACATGGAAGCTTTCAAGAAGGTTGACGTCATAGCAACCCCTACAACCGGGTAAAAGATTTTGAAGTTTACTACAGTTTGTCCATAGATGTTTTATATCATCTTACTCGTTTCTGCTAATTTTGTGTATGCATGCTTCCTCATTCATACTTGTTTTTGTCTAGTCAAAGAGGCTAGTGCATGAGGAAAGTTCTGCTTTCTAGCTTCCCATAGATGGTTAGTAGTTCTAGGCAACACATATTTTTCTAATAGTTTCAGGGTATATAGGGCTACACAAGCATGTCGGTTTCTGACTTAAATACAAGATAATATCTATAAATCACCGAATTGACAATACTAATTCACATTTGGGATTACACGGAGCAGCTGACATAACTCTGTTTATCTATGCTCCCTAGAATGCTGCATACCTAATTTTACCTGTTTGCACCAGTTTTCAAAAAATTATGGTGTGCTCGTGCTTCTTATCATATGTATTATCTGTTGGTATAACAACTTAGGAGATGTGCCCATTTTTTCCAGCATGACCGCGCCAAAAATACCACCAAGTGCTCTGAAAGGAGAGTCTGATTATGTTGTATCAGGTAGATTCTTCACTATATTATATTGTGCATTTTCATTAGCTTTTGAACACGTGGATTTGCATCTTATCTCAAACTCAACTTTGAACCATGCTAACATCCTGCATAAAACCTGCTGAAATCTTGATGTGAAACAATTCTTAGTTGACACAACAACTGCTGTCATTGTCTTGTCTTGAGAAATAAGTTTGTAACAAGAAAAAATAAATAATGACAGCTCTACATGTGAAATTTGTAGGGGAGATTGAAGTTTTAAACGCGGTTTTCACGCCTTAGCGGCAAAGATACTAAAAAACTATGGCTCAGCTATCACTAGCTATTTCCTTGTTTAGATCATGGATATCACGCTTTTGCGGTGGGAACGCACAAAGCTATAACAGAATATCACAAGCTATTTAGAACCTTGTTGGAATCCGATATACAGGGGGCTTTTCTTCCTATTTGGAATCCAATAGTATAAAGTAGCTATGCAATATGGAAGTGCACGAGTTTGTTTTCATAGTTTATGAGTTCAGCAGTTTGCTAAGCAAGCTATATTAGGGCTTGTTTTGACGCCAACCTGCCAACTACAATTGTTGGTACTTTGTTCTACAGAGATCAATTACACCTTTCCTGTTCCTGATTCAATCTCTTTATTGCAGCCAAGCTGATGCAATTCATTTTTGCCGGGAACCTTCTTGGCTTGCCTGCCATTTCTGTTCCTGTAAGTGGTGTCACGACTCATGACGAGTATTAATTGTATCTTCTACTAGTTAGCAATAATTATAGGAAACATTCAGGATTTTGTTACAATATACTAGCTCAAAAACATGCAGGGAAAATATTAATTGCTAATATTGCCGCTACTCCTGTCCTGTACTCAGGTTGGTCATGACAAGCAAGGCCTTCCTATCGGCTTGCAACTGATAGGCCGTCCGTGGGGCGAGGCTAGCTTATTGAGGGTGGCTTCGGCAGTAGAGGTACTGTTTGCATTCATCATAAATGTTCTGTATTTGCAGTTTGCCATCTGAGAACGTGCTCATATTTAATAAGAGTCCATGTGCTTTTTAAGGCTGCATTCTGTATGAACCCGAGTGAATCTCTGAACATTCGCCAACTTTGATCCGTTAGCATTAGGCATCGGGAGACTTTATTTACACCGCTATGTTGTTTACGGGCATTTATTTATATCGTGGCATAAGCACACTTAAGCTGCAGATTACTTTAAGTAAATTTTAACGGGAAAATATGCTAAGGCAAATAAAAATGCTAGGGAAGAGATGACTAGTAATTTATGAAATATCATAAATTTGGCACAAATTGGCTTGTCTACAGAATCTGAAAAGCACTATTCAGTGGCATCACCACCATTATGAGTGCGAGCATTATTTTCATCAAGTCTTTTGTACCGTCTTCGTCTCCTTCTGGACCCTCATTATGAACCCTATTTTCCCCTGCTTTCAGGAGCTCTGCCTGAAGAGAAGAAGTCGGCCATCCACATTCTACGACATCCTGAAGACCTGAAACATCATCAGTATGCAATATCAATAGTATGTCAGAGGTTTGTCATTTGTCAGTGACTCAGGATAGACACAGCAAACCCTTCCCCAGTTTATAAAAAACTGAGAAAATAATTTTACCAGAGATATTGTAGCAGCAATAAGCAAGTGAGGTACAGTAGTATATAAAAAAAATTTGTTTGGACGTTTGGGGTATATCTGCCGTTTTTTCTTGTTGTGATTCATTTGTTCGTAATGTTCTTGATCTGGCCCGTCTCTGCCCGACGAGAAAGCGGAGACAGAGATGTAACCGAGATATCCATTACTGACAAATGTGAGTGAATCATGAATTTGTATCTCATCACAACTAGAAAAAAACCTTGATGATAGGTTCAAAATGAAGTGGAGTATGTGACGCAAAACAAAACCTGTACCGCTCATTTCGTGTTTAGAAGCACTTCCTATCGTTTTGTGGTTTCGTTTGTCCCTGCGAATAAACTAGACGAGATGAATTCGTGAAACATCAGGTTTTCATGTTCTTTGTGTGAAGCAGTGCTACAGTAGCACAATGGCTTTGGTATCTATGCGATGGACATGGCTGGAGCCTGATAGGGCTAAACTAAAGGGGCCTACCTCGGTGATTCATACGGTACTATTCGTTGAAATATATTGTCTGTCTATCTCCATCAGTTCAGGCTTTTAAATGAAATGAACTGTTTGAAGCATCAGTTTCATACTATCAAATCTGTTGGTAAAACAAACTGTTATTTTGTTTTGTTTCTTCATCCTACAAGAGAACGAGCAAGACAAAGAAGAGGGGTTGACTTCTTCTCTTTATGACCGAGAATGTTGAGCATTGACCATACACAGAAAGAAAGAGAATTCAGAGAGCAAGAACAAGGAAGTCAGTCTATGGTGCACAACCCTGAGCCCTGAACTTTTTCTAGTTCACCACGAGTTCACATTTTCATAGAGGCATTCCAATCCAGCATTAAGTGTGTGCGACTAAAGAACGTTCATCAGAAACTACAACATAGCTGGTGGCCCGATATTTGGTGAATTCGGTTGGATGGCCAGTGCCCCAGTACCTTTCGGGCCGTGGACACGTTTGATGATACTCCCTCTATTTCATAACGTAATGCGCATAGACTTTTTACAAAGTCGAATTATGCAAACTTTGATCAAGTTTACAGGAGATCCTATTTATATGTATAATACCAAATATATAAAATATGAAACTACATGTTATGATGAATCTGATGACATATGTTTGACATTCTAGATGCATATGTTTTTCTCCATAAACTTGATCAGATTTTATGAGGTTTGAGTCTTCTAAAAATCTATATGCACTGCATTTTGGAACGGAGGGAGTATCTGCTTCGGTGATCCGCG
>NC_057799.1:14629841-14643073 GCF_018294505.1 Triticum aestivum
ATGTCAGAGATCCTGGGCGGTCCTGGAGGCAAAATTTATCGTCTTGTCGCCGGAGTCCACTGAATCGCTGGCACATTTACGTGTGCACAGTCCTAGTACTAGTTCAGCGCTACGTACGTACCCCGGCCCCGGCTGGCTCCCTCCCTTTCTAGCTCCCGCCGCGGCCGCGCGCTTGCAGTTTGGCATTCACTCTGCCTGTGCCTCTGCCCCGGAGAGTGGGAAACGGAGGAGATGGGCGGCAAGGTGAAGGCGATGGCGCCGGTGGAGGAGGTGGACATCGCCGCCGCGCGGTACGAGCCGCTGGTGCTGCGGGCGCCGCGCCTCACGGGGTTCCCGCTCAGGGCCTTCGTCTGGCTCCTCGAGTCCCCGCTCCTCGGCCCCATCGTCACCTCCGTCCTCAAGAAGCACAACAACATGACGCAGGTCCTCCCTTCCCTTGCCAGTTTCTATTTCGTTTGAGATTATTTTGCTTCGGTTGCACTCACCACAGTTCTCGTCTTGCCGGGGGACGAGCGGAGCAGATGCTGCAGCACACGGTGATCCCCGACCGGCCCATGTTCTTCCCGGAGTTCCCGCCGCAGGGTACGTACGACACTCATACCCTCTGTCTCTGTGTGTGCACAAGCAAAAGCAGCTATGAGAAACTTCTCGTTCAGTCAAGTTCTACTGAATTTTGGTCTTCTTGAATTTTGTATAGTTGAGATAGATAGATGTTCTCCTTCTTTCATTCAGTCAGGTTCTACTGAAACTTCCCTTGCAAAAAAAAAAGTTCTGCTGAAACTGAAAAAGGGCATAGGAACATACTAAATGTTTGCTGCAGAAGCACAGCCACACCTGAATATGTGAAATTTACATGCACGGCTGAACAAAAAAAAAGGTGTATTATTGTTAACTGCTGCTGCTGCTGCTGCTCCTAATTTGATTTGCCAGAGCCGGAGCAAGGAGTTGTGACCCTGGGGGAGGACAGGGACCCTGTGGAGAGAGTGGAGGAAGCACTGCAGTGCCTCACTCCATACGACCCGTCTGGCCGTTTCACATCGTCGGATGAGAAAAACCCCTTTCTCTACTGGAAGATCCGTGACTTTGCACACGCATACCGGTCCGGGATCACGACACCTTCAGCTGTGAGTAACTGCTCACCGGAATGTACTGTACAGAACATTGCTTGCTCTCCTTGCATTTGTGGTGTTAACCTTCACCGTTGGGTAGGTTGCGGAGCATGTCATTGCGGGTGTGGAAGAGTGGAACAATAAGAAGCCTCCGATGCCAATGCTGATCTATTTTGACGCTCATGACCTGAGGAAGCAAGCTGATGCTTCCACAAAGAGATTTGAGCAAGGTTTACGCCGAACCTATCTTTGCTGCTTTATTCAATCATTGTTGAATGAACAAACATCAGGTGGAAACTCCATTTACCTTTATCCTGTTTTCTTGATATGTGTTGCTTCTTGTGCACAGGAAGCCCGATTTCCGTTTTGGATGGGATCTTTTTCGCCATTAAGGATGACATTGACTGCTTCCCATATCCATCAAAGAGTTAGCTCACTCGACTGAAGTAGCCATTATTTTGATGTGTCCGAGAAGCATGTTCTATATTATATTCATCTTTTTGAATTCAGGTGGTACCACATTTTTCGACAAAATCCGCCCTGTGGAGAAAGACGCAGTCTTAGTTGCTCGTTTACGGAAATGTGGAGTGATTTTTATTGGGAAAGCAAATATGCACGAGCTAGGCATTGGGGTCACCGGAAACAACCCAAACTATGGGTATGGCTAATAATTGAGCGGCTGCTAGTTCTGTTCGAAATGCTTACATACATGGAGTCTATGGATACATGAGTTTTATTGGAGGTGCTAAAACTTAAGTCATGTTTTCATCTATGTTGACCTGGTGGAAACTTGAGTGTTGCCAGATTAAATTTTCTTTTCTCCTTTTTTTTTTGGAATGCTGCAAACATGAATGTCCAACAACGTCTAGGTGATTCTTTTGCTTTGCCTAAAGTTTTGTAATGGAAAAGGGGAACTACAATATTTGTTTGCTCTTTCCTAGAAGCAAACTCAGCTGGGTAATTGTAAAGCTTGATAAGGAATCAGAACTCTCGGATGCCTACAAATATTATGCTCTAGCGGTATCATCAGAAACCATCACATTATGAAAAAGAAATGGAAAACAGATTTGGAATTTGCAGTCATCCAATATTGTTCATCCAGTCTACTTATGTTCTGATGTTTGCTACTTTATCTTCGTAATTTCATAATTATGTATTGCAGGACAGTAAGAAATCCACATTCAATCAATAGATATACTGGTGCTTCTTCATCTGGTCCAGCTGCACTTGTCTCATCAGGGTTATGCTCAGCAGCGATTGGAACAGACGCCGGAGGTTTGTACATATAGAGCTGTGACATTCATTGACACTACATTCTTTTCAGTACTAGTCTCTATAATTGGGACCTTTTCTTTCTTACAGGCTCAGTTCGAATACCATCCTCCCTATGTGGCATTATTGGTTTGAAGACAACATTCGGACGCACAAATATGACTGGGTAACTAAGAGAAGTTCCTACTTGATATGTACTACTAGCACTTGCTTTGCTACTCTGATACCATGTTAAGCCTCATGCACTAGGCAACACGACTGAAAGTCTGAACTGATGAAAAGGGCTAGACAATCCACATATACACTTAACAGACCACTCATGATTGCATAAATTATATGTTACAATACTATGAAAAATATCCGTGATGGATAAAATGATATTGCTTTAGTTTGATCAAACCAGATATTTTTCATATACTAAAACCAAAGTTTAGAAAATATCTTGAGCTTGTTAACCCGGCCGCTAAATATTTCATGTCATCAGATGTAAATCAAAATGCCAACTTGTTTAATTTCATATAATGAACCCAAGTGGTAATTTCTATTTAAATGTTTTTTTTGAAACATCACCGGGGGCAGAGGAAGACTGCCCACCTGAATTTCTATTTAAATGTTATTATCAAATAGTTATTTATTGACTCTATGGGGTGTTTCACAAAATCTATTTTCCTTATTTTTTATTCGGTTGTTTCCTATGTATTGTTACATTTGTCGTTTTAGATTTTGACACCTTTAGCAATTACTTTTAATAAAAATGTGTTTGTATATAAAATTATAAAGTATTAGTATAATTTGAATAAAGTGAGTATTATTTTTACATGACCAATGCAAATATTTTTTACATATACTACTAAGGGCCAAATATGTGTGTTGCCCTGCACATTTGCGTGGCTATTTTTTACATGAGTGTTACGTGTTTTTTCAAATTAGGATAATATGAATGGAATACGTTTTGATCACTGGGTTTATTTGACTTGCCATTAGGATTAATAATAGATATTTGTGTTTTATTTGATCTTGTTACAGCCCATGTAAATTGCATGGCTTAGTCATCTTTTATAGATCTATTTTAGTTTAATTTTTGCAATGTCATTTGCACCATGCTCCCATACAGTCAAAT
Source organism: Triticum aestivum (assembly GCF_018294505.1). Taxonomy (NCBI): domain Eukaryota; kingdom Viridiplantae; phylum Streptophyta; class Magnoliopsida; order Poales; family Poaceae; genus Triticum; species Triticum aestivum. The sequence goes on from NC_057799.1 coordinate 14,633,343, forward strand.
GCCCAGCATGTTTAATTTCTCAACCCATATGGTGTTGCACGTGCCCATTAGCCAGCTCAAACCGTATTGCTTGGGCCCAAACTGCATTTGAGTGCCCAAAGCCATACCAACGTCATTTTTCTGTTTTTCTCTCCTCCTGCATTTGAGTGCCCAAAGCCAGCCCAAACTGCTAGCTATGATTGGTTTGAGAGTCTCGTATCGGACACAAATATGCATGTTTTTTTTCTGATCGGTTTGTTGTGCTCATATCGGATACTAATACATACATGTTATTTGTGGTTGCATCTTGTACGTATCGGGTGCCAAAATTCGTATATGATGTTGTTCTCAGTAACTTTACACCTTTTAATATCAACCATTACAATCTAAATCTACAGAGCATATATTTTTAGCCTATGTGGACGAATGTGTTGGCATTTACCTTTTGTTTTAGTATATAAATAATAGATAGATTGTGAGTATGCATAATTATATATCTTATTTGCAGGGTGCTTTGCGACTGTGGGACTGCTGAAGTCGCTTCACCTCTTACAGCATCGGTGGAGGATTCTGTGCTAGTGTAAGTAGTTTGGCTTGCTAAATGAGATCGTGAGGTTGCATAAACCTGTTTAGCCATCTTGTTGGCAAAGTCGAAGTTTGTCAACTCTCTTATTTACGTTAATGATATGAGATATGAATTTAACTACCTCATGGGTAGTGGGTACAACTGAATACTTGTCATTTATGAATACTCAACAGTGAACACTCTCTGCTTGTAAGTTATGTACTTACTACTTACAGTGTTACACCTAGTCGTATGGCATTTCAGGTATTCTGCACTTGCTGGCTGTAGACCTATGGATAAGCTTACTCTGAGACCTGTAAGATATTTCCTGTTTTAACACTTCCCATCTGTTAAGTACGAGAAACATTGAAATGCATGTTGAACAAACTCTAAAATGCCTTTCATGTCACTTCTACGTCATTGCACTATACTAGTCAGTTTTTTTAAAATGTGAAGCAGTACAAATGTCAGCATTAATGAATTGTGTGAAACAAGAATGTGATTATTGTTTCTGAAATGAAATGTAAAATTTAAAGCTCCACAGTACGGTAATCATAATATAGCAACAGTCATATGTTAACCTTCTCCATTATTACCCAGGATGGATCATAACTTATGATCTAAATCTAACCTTATTGCATCCTATCAGGCTCACAACTTCTACATCTCTTTCCCTTTTTGCTGTACAGTTGCCGCTGTGTGTTCCTAACTTGGTGTCCTCTGAGAACAACGATATCCTGCAATCAGTGAAAGTGGGAAAATATACAGAGGTACAATTTTTAACATGAAATATTATCTTTGTACATATGTAATTTTTCTTATATAAACTTGGCCTTTTCAGTGGTTTCATGATGTTTCTGATATTGAGATCTCAAATACATGTGAGGATGCACTTAGCCTCCTGCGCAACACCTTCGGATGTCAGGTATGGCCGTTTCTACCGCAACACATCTTATATTATTGTATTACTCTTATGTCTATTTATACCAGCTGTTTAGGTGTTGTACCTTTGAATGTACAATCTCTTCTTTAGATGAAGGCATTTTCTCATTAATAAGATTTCCATGTGTAAGGTGAATGCTTCTGTGCTCACCAATAACTACTACCATAGTTCTGTTGATGGTTGTGTCAAAACAATTGTGAAGTGTTAATTAGAAAAATGTCAATCTTACTATTGTTAACAATTCCTGTAAGTTTTAACTGATCTGTATCATTTAGAGATTTTAGACATCCAACAAGCAGTAATAGTTAAGCTTAATTTCTCCCAGCTGCTAAATGATTATGTCGAGATGCCTTTTCTGATGATGTGGGATCTACTATATATACACATATTTTGTTGTTTTTTGACATCTCAGCTGACTAGTATTGTTTAACATTTTTCAAGATAGAAGAGATAATATTACCAGAGCTTTTGGAGATGCGTACTGCCCATCTTGTCACTATTGGCTCAGAAGGATTCTGCCAGCTGAATGCTCATTACCAAGAAGGGTACCTATCTATATCTATCAACACAAATATCGGATTCTCCATACTGCTCTTAGCATGAGTTATAAAAAAAATTCCTTTCAAGTTTCAATAGGAGGTAGAACTTCAAATTTTTGGTCCCTGAGAGACTGGAAATATTATTGTTAGCTAGTATTTACTATTCCGTACTATCAATCTCACTATACTATCTTCCAGGAGGCGAACTGAAATGACGTTAGATACTCGAGGAAGTTTGGCACTTTTTGGGTCATTCACTTCAGCAGATTATGTTGCTTCTCAACGTCTGAGGTGAATATGAGTATAAATGTAGCTGATCCATTTATGATTTCCATTACAGCACTCGTTCATGAGTATGAAGTAGGTTTTTTTCGTCATGCAATCTTATTCAGATCTTGGAAGTTCTCTTAGAACCATGTTGACTGTGATTGTAGATAAGAATGATAAAATAAAACCTATTTAGATTGTAAGAATTTTTCCATGTAACACAGAGAGATGACCAACCAAGCTAATAAGAAACCAATGTATCTAATGATCCCACAGGCTCCCACAAGCCCTTATCCAGTGTATTTTTGTTGGATTTAATTTGACAATATCTGTCATTTCTAGTATAACCGTAGTTATTGCTAAATTACAAATTAAATTACAATTCCATCTAACTAAATTATTCTAATATGACGTATCCTATATATGCCTTATTTTAGTTAGTTCTTTCTTTATCATTTTATTTTGAAAACAAATAGGAGATTATAGACAAGTACAAAAAGGACATGCATTACAGAGCATACCTAATGCCAGGTGATGGGGCATACTTATTGACTTATTGTGTGGACATTTTTTTTACTGAGTAACAATACATCAGTAGCTGCTAGAAGTTGTGTAGCTTCAATTTTATCCTTATCTGCTACAAGAAGGTGCTGCTAACTCAAATTTCTTCTTCTTTTCTTTAAAAGCTACCATGTCTTGACTAGACTCCATAAATGATTTTTAGAGAAGTCCATTTGGGCATCCTAGTTTGTCACATATACCGAGTTACTGAAATTTCCTAGATCTGCTTGCTGTTGCGCAAATCGTGGGCATTGAGGTGTTGTTATAAATCACATGACACATGGTTGTTGTATGACAAATGTAATTAAGTCTGGGATATGAACTGACGACTATCAAGTATATATTTCTTTTCCCCATGGTAGACGTTCTGCCAGTTGTGTGCTTACCGTATCCATGGCTTATATAGGAGAAGGATGATGTACTATCACATGGAAGCTTTCAGGAAGGTTGACGTCATAGCAACCCCTACAACCGGGTAAAAGATTTTGCAGTTTATTACAATCGGTCCATAGACATTTTATATCATCTTAGTCATTTATGCTAATAGTGTATATGCATGCTAGTGTACAACCGGCTAAACTCCTTGGTACTTGTTTTCATCTAGTCAAAGAGGCTAGTGCACGAGGAAAATTCTGCTTCTAGCTTTGAATAGATGGTTAGTGGTTCTAAGCGACCTAGTTTTCTAATTGCTGGGATCGAGAGAGAGGCGCCTGGTCGTTGGTCTCTGGTGTCGGCACTTCTCCGCTTTTTTTTCATTCTTTTTTGCATTTGGTTCTTCATTTTTTTCATTTTATTTTTTCTTTTGATAATTTTTGGTTTTCTTTGTTCTTTTGGTTATTATTCTACATTTTTTTATATATGTCAACAACATTTTTCTAATACACGTCTATCATTTTTCCAATACAAATTAAACATTTTGGTAATACATGGGCAACATTTTCTGCATAGACATTTTCAACATTTTCAAATGCTTAATTAACATTTTTCAAATAAAAGATTAACATTTTTAAATAAATGGTCAATTTTTTAATACATTATATTTTTTTAAAAGCTTAATTAAAACTTCTGAAATAAAAATATTAACATTTGCTTATGACATGATCAACATTTTTTCTATACACACTTAACATTTGCCAAATGCTTGATTAACATTTTTTGAAACACTTGTTCAATATTTTTATATACATGATTAAAAAAATCATCATTTTTAAATACATGGTCAACATTTTTTCTACACAGATTTAATATTTTCCAAATGTTTGATTAACGTTTTTCAAATACTTGTTCAACATTTTTTCAAATGCTTGATTAATATTTTATGTAATTTGTTTCCATCATTTTATTAATACATGGTCAACATTTTTTCTATACACATTTAACATTTCCCAAATGCCTAATTAACACTTTTCAAATACTTGTTCAACATTTGTTTCAAATGCTTGATTAACATTTTTTTGTACATGATAAAAAAATTCATCATTTTTTAATACATGAACAATATTTTTCCTATATACATTCCACATTTTTTGAATGCTTGCTCAACATTTTTCAAATATTTATTTAACATTTTTCAAATACTTTTTGTGGAGTGGTTTTGTAACATATGCATTTATTATATTTGAAAGTATAAAAAGTACAAAAAGAAAGCAAAAAAAGAAAACAGAAAATATAAAAAACAAGTAAAAAAATGAGGCTGTGGCCTGCCGCGCGTGGGCCGGCCCGTCTCGCTCGCCCCTTCAGCGAGTTGGAAGGTGGACTCGCTGGAGGCGAAATATAGGGGCTCCCCACCCCTTCCACTTCTGTACTATATGCCAGCCCAACTAAGACGAGCGAGAAGCTCCCTCCGCTCCTGGTTTTTGTGATGCTTCCCAGGCCGGTTTTGGGAAGCTTTGGAAGCTTCCAGCTGGTTTTTTTAGTTTTCTAGACTGGTTTTTGTTGGTTTCATCCCTTTTTCATTGTTTTCATATGCGACAACCTTTTCAAATTCATGAACTTTTCTCAGAATGTTGTGAACTTTTTTCAAGTTTAAGATTTTTTCGAATTTGTGAACTCTTTTCCTTTTTGTGATGTTTTTTCAAATTATAAATTTTTCCAAGCCATGAAGTTTCCTCAAATTCGAGAACTTTTTTCCAAATTTCGTCAGGTTTTTCAATTTACCGAATTCTTTCATTTTTTTTGAACTTTTATGAATACATGAACTTTTTTGAATTCGTGATTTTCTTTTCCAATTTTGCGAACATTTCCAAATTTGATGAACTTTTTTAAAATTTGCGAATATTTTCAAATTCATGGACATTTTTTGTATTCATGATTTTTTTAAAATTTGTGAACATTTTTCAAATTCACGAACTTTGTCAAATTTTTGATTATTTTTGAAAATCGTGAACTCTTTCACATTTTATGAACTTTTTTAAAAGGTTCAAAATTTGTAAACTTTTTTGGATTTTATGATTCTTCCAGGTCCACGATCTTTTGGGAAACTCAACGGTTAACTTGTAACTAGTCATGGTCAACCAGGTCTACTGGTCAACTGTTGACCGATCAACTTTTTTTTGAGCATATGTTCATCGATGAACTGATGGAACGATCAAGCTGTTCAAAAAAAGAAAAAACTGAACGAACGAAAGGGACACTCGGTTTGTTGGTCTGGCCTATGCGGGAGCCGGGAGAGGCGTGCGAGGGCCAAGTAGCTTAATCAGCACTGAACGTGCCAATTAGGAGGTCTCGGTGGTTTCTGACTTAAATGCGAGATACTATGTGTGAACTACTGAATGACAATACTAATTCACATTTGGGATTACACGGAGCAACTGATATAAGTCTGTTTATCTTTGCTCCCTAGAATGCCACATACCTAATTTTACCAGGTTGCACCAGTTATAACAGCTAAGGAGATGTGTTGTTTTTCCCAGCATTACTGCACCAAGAATACCACCAAGTGCTCTGAAAGGAGAGTCTGATTATATTGTATCAGGTAGATTCTTTTCACTATATTATGTTATGCATTTCATTAGCTGTTCAACATGTGGATTTACAACTTATCACAAACTCAGCTCTGAACCATGTTAACATCCTGCATAAAAACTACTGAAATCTTGATTTGGAACAATTGTTATTTGACACAGCAACTGTTGTCTTTGTCTTGTATTGAGAAAAAAGTTTGTAAGAAAAATAATATAACGACAGCTCTATATGTGAAATTTGTAGGGGAGATTGAGGTCATAAACACAATTTTCACACCTTAGCCGCGAAGATCCTAAAAAGCTAAAGCTGACCTATCACTAGCTATTTCCTTATTTAGATCACAGGTTTCATGGTTTTGTGGTGGGACCACACAAAGCTATAACGGAATATCACAAGCTATTTAGAACCTTGTTGGAGTCAAATATACAAGTGGCATTTCTTCCTTTTGGAATCTAATACTAGTATAAAGTAGCTATGCAATATGTATGTTCACGAGTCTAATAGTTTGTATGAGTTAAGCAGTTTGCAAAGCAAACTATATATATGCCTCTTTTGGTGCCAACTTGCCAAGTACAATTGTTGGTACTTCTACAGAGACCAAATACACCTTTTTCTGTTTCTGATTCTGTCTCTTTATTGCAGCTAAGTTGATGCAATTCATTGTTGCGGGGAATTTTCTTGGCTTTCCTGCCATAACGGTTCCTGTAAGTGGTGTCACAACTTATGATGAATATTTATTGTATCTCGTAGTTAACGTTGAGATTGTGTATGGAATAGTAACTTTAACATTATTGATTTACATTCAGAAACATGGTGTTATTTCCAACATAATGAAAGGTTTACAGATAATTATAGGAAAATATTCAGAATTTTGGTAGTATATTATAGCTCAAAAACATGCAGGGAAAATATTAATTGCTAATATGTGCTGCTACTCCTGTCCTGTACACAGGTTGGTCATGACAAGCAAGGCCTTCCTATCGGCTTGCAACTGATAGGCCGTCCATGGGGTGAGGCTAGCTTACTGAGGGTGGCTTCGGCAGTAGAGGTACCGTTCACATTCATCATAAAGGTTCTGTATTTTTAATTTGCCACCTTAGAATGTGCTCTTGTTCAATACGAGTCTATGTGCCTTTTAAACCTGTATGAACCGAGTGAATCTCTGAACATTCGCCAATTTTCTCAGTTAGGTTTAGGAGTTGCGAAAGCTTTATTTATACTACTATGCTATCTGGGGGCTTTTGTTTATCGTGACGCTAATACACTGAAGCAGTAGATTACTCTGAGTCATTTTTAACGGGGAAAAGACGCTAATGCAGATAAAAATGTTGGGGAAGAATCAGTAATTTATGAAACATGGTAAATTTAGCATGTCTACGGAATCTGAAAAGCAGTATTTAGTGGCATCATCATTACGAGTGCAAACATTATGGTAAACTTTAGAATTTTAAAAAATGTTTTGCTATGTTTTCTTGCGTGGGTGCACTCTGGGTGCGCCGAGCTGGGGTTCAGCCACTACTTTCCCTATTTTCATCAAGTATTTTGTACTGTCTTTGTCTGCTTCTGGACCCTCGTAAATTGAAAATATTTCCCTTGCTTTCAGGAGCTCTGCCTGAAGAGAAGGAATCGTCCGTCCACATTCTACGACATCCTAAAGGCCTGAAGCATCATCAGTATGTAATATCAATAGTACGTAAGAGGTTTGTCATTTGTCATTTGTGAGGACTCAGGATAGACACGCCAAACCCTTGTCCAGGTTATGTAAACCGAGAAATTAATTCTACCATAGATATTGCAGCAACAAATAAGTAAGTGAGGTAGTATATAAAAAATTGTTTGGATGCTTGGGACATCTTTGCCGGTTTTCTTGTTCTTCTGGACTGTTGTGATTCATCTGTTCGTGATGTTCTTGATCTGGCTCTTCTTTCTGTCTAAAAAGCAGAGGCAGAGATGTAACTGGGATATCCATTACTGACAAATGATAATCTCTGGTCTAAGTGAGAGCTAGTACGTTGTTGGATTTTACCTACCCGGGTTCATTGGTTGTACATGTACGCCTGCCTTGCACCGTCGAAAAAAAACCGATATATAAAATGCGAGTGGATCATGAATTTGTATCTCAATAAAAAACTTGATAGGTCCAAAATGTAGCGGATTATGCGATGCAAAATAGAATCTATACTGCTCATTTTGTGTTTAAAAGCACCTCCCATGGTTGTGGTTCCGTTTGCTGCTTGCGATGAAACTAGAAGAGATGAATTCGTGAAATATCAGATCCATGTATTTGCTGTTAAAGAAACCTATCATGGCGATCCACACGGTACTATTAAATACAACGTATGTTGGTATTTTTTTGTTTGGATGTCCTAGTAGATACTAAAAGAGAAGGAGCAAGACGAAGAAGAGGGGTTGACTTGTTCTATTCTGACCGAGAACGTTGAGCATTGACCATACACGCGTAGAAAGAAAGAGAATTCAAGGAGCGAGAACAAGGAAGTCAATCTGTGGTGGACAACCCTGAACCCTTTTTCTTTTTTCTTTTTCGGAAGGTAACACTGAACCTTTTCTGGTTCTTCTGCATAGATGGCTTCCAATTCAGCATCAAAGTTATGTTCATGCCCACATATGGAACAAGTGGTTGTAATGATATTGCATCATCGTCTGCACCATCCATATCCTGTTGCACATCAGCAACATTAATCATCCCTTCCATACTGACCTCATTAGCAACAGACATTTGCGCCATAATGTAGCTCTCATCATCACCAACTCCAGCACCAGCAGCCTATTTTTTGTTGTTATAGAAAAAAGTTATCACATTGTCAGTAAAAAAGGTAGAATGTGCAAGAAACTAGTGCTTCTAGCATAAAATATGTATTACATCAGATTTGTTTCATCTTCTATGTTTTCACCCCACGATACTAAATAAAATGCTTCAACATTTTCTAATACAATGATCACAGTGCTACCAGCAAAGTAATCAAGTTGATTTTTGTTTTTTGTAATCACAGTGCTACAAGCAAAGTAATGAAGTTGATATCACATTGACTCTATTTTCCTACTAGATGCAACATTTCTATCTAACTTTTTCTAGTACAGGAACTTGTCCAAAATGATCACAGTTTAAACCATGCAACACAGTCAAATAGAGTCAATGCTTTATATTTTTCACAACATATATAGCATTACAAAATGTGCTCATATTGGGGACTTTTTTCAGTTTTGGTTTGTACTTTGTTAGGAGCATTCACCACACATACAGCATAACCCCCGCCCCTGCACATTTTTTTTGCAAATCTTAAACTGAAATTTCAAGGAGCAAATTATACACGGTTTTCAGTTGACCTCCTCCTGCACATTTTTAAACTGAAAGTGCAAGGAGCAATTATACAGAGTTCTCAGTTGACCCCCCCTGCACATTTGTTGGAGCAGTTCTTAAACTGAAATTGGAAGGAGTTTTTTTGTACACAGCTTTCAGTTGACATAAGGAGATATGCTGCAATTCATAGTGCATTTTTTTGAGGACAGTGATCAGAGAGACACAAAATTATGAATAGAGCAGAATCAAAACACTTCATGCTGCATGCTTTTCAATTGCTCCTTATAACTTACCCAAGCCTGCGAGGAGCTTGCCCGGGAGGCTTCAGCAGAAAACACAGGAGGATTGCAGAGCTCCCTTGCAGCTCCAGACCGACGAATCGGCTCGCTGGCGAGAATTGGGGCCCATTTGGCCTGCCTGCTGCTCGATGGAGCACCGGAGCTTCGATCCATGGCAACTGACAACATAATCCGCACTATGTGGTGAGCAGCCATGGCGAGGGAAGCTGGACGGCAGGGATGCTGCATGGCGGCGGCGTTGTACACGAGTCGCCGTGGATCCCTCCTCGCCCTGGTCGGGCGGGTGCAGAAGAGT